>NW_024539421.1:0-51316 GCF_016758775.1 Suillus clintonianus
AGGGTAGTAGGAGGTGATGCATCACCAACTAAAGTGATGCATCAGTAATGCATTACATTCTGCATTAGGATGGCGGTTAATGCATACGCGTCTAGCAACGCTGTTGCATTACAAAACTCTGCTAATTAGCCTATTCCTGTGCATTAAAATGACATTATAGCCTGCGGATTGGTGGTTCCTGTCAGCATGGACTTCGTGAGTAGCCGTACTCGGGGAATAGGAGGAACAGGCGAAGCTCGTCCTGATCATGGGTGCGGTGCAACATATACGATAAGTTCGTCATCTGCTCCTGGAGGGGCGCCGCCCCAGGCGGCGGTACGGTCGAAAAGCACGGCATCACTAGCAGAGCGATGCGCGGATGGTTTGGTAGGTTCTGTATCCACGAAGAATGAGCATGTAGGGGCGTCGGATTCTGGGAGACATTCCGGAGAAGCGGTTGTTTCGTTTGAGATTCGGCGGATTTGAGGACAGGTTTTTTGGGCGTTATATCTGTATTTCCGTGCTGCGGAACTTGGACGAGATGGAGGAATCCCGACAGAATGTTTCCCCTTGCTATCTACCCCAGTGAATACCTCCTTGGATGGAGAAGAGGCAACTTGTGGGACTCTAGCCTTGGTCGAAGCCTTAGCAGTACCAATCTTATGTAGGAAACATCTTTCCCATATCAGCAAAGTCTACCTCCTCCAATTCCTCCTCACGATCAGAAACACCGTCTTCTGAGGATGAAGACGACGGAGGGGGAGGAGGGATATCGACTCCACTGATCAAACACGCGAGTAACGCGATTTGCTGTAGGAACATGACTCTCTTCACTCGGACCTAACCATCACCCAACGTCCAAAAAAAACATCAGAACAAACCACAAACACCGAAAAAACACAACAACACACCAGCGTTCGCAGCTACATGCTGTATGAGATCTTCCAGTTAATTGAGAAACGTCTTCTTCTTGAACACCACTAGGACGAATATGACACTGAGATTTTTGAGGAAGTCTGCTGTGTTTCGGCTGTGATTAAGATAAGAGATTTAGACAAGCATCACAAGTAAATCTTCGGTTCCAGCAACCTCAGCGAAAGTTGAGATCTGACAAACAGTACTATGTATCCCGACGATATTTCGGATGTCAGTGTTTGGTGGCGTCAGAAAATTGAGTGATGTCTGATTTCGGTAATTTTGGTGATGTAGATTCAAAGTTCCTCGGACTCCGCCAAGCCTACCTTCTTGTGCTCAAAAGTTTAAACAGAACCAGAACCACACGTCCATCCCCGCACATTACTCGCAAGAAATCCCTACATACACCCGCGTCAACATTAGCATTCGTCAGTGCTCCTCACAGAGGGCTGCTACTGTTTTAGTTGCTAACTATTGGTAAGTCAAGCTCCACGTATCGTATGTGCATCTCTAATCTGCCCAACAGCAAATGAACAACGAGATGACGACGGCATCGATGGCGCTGGGGATGCCGAAGGATGGCAGGGAAACCCACGTCAAAAATTGTTGACTCAACGTGCGCAAGAGCAGCCCTGAATGTGCGCCATTCAACCGTTTGTGTACCATCTTGTTAACGTGCCTTGAAGCCCCACCTCCCCGATTTATGCAGCTCTTGCACCGTGCCCGCAAACAGTCAGTGTCTTGAAGTCTGCATGTCAGACATGGGAAGACCACCTGCGGGCGCAAATCAGTATCTTATGCGAGGAGAAACAGACCGCAGACATGAGATACAGCTGAAGAAGAAGAGTGGGCGAGGAAAGCAACATCTACGTTGGAAACACTAGGTAGCGTTCACGTGGAGGACAGGTACGGTTTACATACATCTTTCTATTGTCCATGTGCTGACCGTCAATTAGTCCTACCGCAGATCACGCATTCCATGTCTCTCAGCTGGCAATTATCGATCATCTTCGATGGGACAAGTTCATTTCTAGGAACCTTTGCAACTGAACTCAGGGATGCAAACTTTGATCCCGAATCATCATAGTAAGTCGAAAAAAGCGCGTTTGACATTCTCTAACAAAGCAACAGGTATCCTACAATGACGCGTTTCTTCGCCCACCTCTGCCTTTATTTGCAGATGATCGACATTCCGGTGCCGTCGCTTGTGACCAAAGTCATTCTCGAGGCTTACCTACAAGTGTTGGAGGTGAGAGTTTGTCCTTGGTCGTTTTGTTCCGCAGTAATTTCCTTGTCAGGCTGCAGGCCAACGAGAGCTGATTGCAATGTATGCTGGCGCACTAGGAGACAACGCAGTCGAGCGATATGCGATGTTCTTGACTTCGCTCGAACTTGCCGCGGACGTCAACGATCGTCGATTAGCATTGACTCGTGCGCGAGAGAATGGTCTAGACGTTCACAAGGTGGCGGTCGTCGTTGCCAAACGAACAATTGATAGAGCATTTGAGGTTGGTGGGACGGGCATCTCACGAAACTCATGTACTGAACACTATTTGCCAGCTTCTACCCTCAATGAACGGACCAGTCTTCTGTCATTCCGTTGCAGGCCACTCCCTCAGATGTCGAGTTCTTGCTGCTTTGTTCCATAGAGTGGACAGCGTTCGAGGATGGAATGCATGATACTGCGCTGGAACAGGTGACCGTCATTTTGTGGTACTTCCTAGGTAAGCTTATTGTCGAGGTTCTACTATCATGGCTCAATACGGCACCTGAAGTGGCTTCAGGTGCCGGGAGGGTTTTGCTTGCAAAGAACCTTGTGGAGATGCTTCCGCGTGAACTCCCCTCCATCGACCAGCCTGAGGAACGAGCCACAGAATACCTTCACTACAGGCAGTTCTTGACGATCCAGGACAGTCTTGACCGTGTCGTGGAGTGCCAGAGCCTAGGGGTGTCGATGATGAACCGGAACACCAGGGCTGCTTGGTTAATTGACCAGGCTTACAATGCAGTCGTGAAACTGTTCACTTCGGATTGGATGATGCCAGACTAGACAGGAGACCATCGATATCTTTATGCGATGCCACTGGAATTATGAGCCTAAATGTTGGTGGGCTGCGAGGTCGTGGCTCGTCCCTTCTATGTAGAAAGGATGTGTAGGTTGTAGCATTCTACGCCACGCAAAGTCTTGGGTAACCGCAAAAAATATATATTATCAAAGAAGAGCCATGCACCAGCCAATCCCACAAAGTCCCGTATCAACAGCCAGCTTATTAGTATGTTTGACAAAGTAATGTATAATCATTCAATGGATCGGTGCTTGCAGTACTAGTACACAACGGAAAAAAAAAACAGAGTATCGTGCAGACAATATTTGAATGACTGGGATCTAGGTGGGACAACAGGGTAATGAAAGCAATCAGGATAACATATAATGCAATAACATGACGAATCAATCAAACTAGACACCTATGTGAACAAACACGATCTGCTGTTCTAGTGGGATCTTCTTGCGCAACGATTTCACAGTTTTGTGCAACGCTACCGCAGCCCGCGTACAGTCCAATCTCCCTGAGCCATCGACCAGTTTGCGGTAGAAAACGGACACAACCTGTAGTGCAACCTCATCGTCGACAGACCACATGGAACCTATCACACTGCGGAATCCAGAGAATTGCATCGCCGCAGCGAGATGTATCGCCTCGTCGGGACTCTTTTTATGACCCACGGTAGTGTGGCAAGCCGACAAGAATGCAAACTCCGGGCTCTGCCAGTCGGACCGGATGATTTCCTTGATCATCAACGGCCCATCGCGCATTGCGAAGGAAGAGTCAAACGATTGTGTCCGGTGTGGCATTCCATGGCAAGCTAAATGGAGCCACTGATTATGATTTAGTGCAGCAAGTGCGCCCTGGACTGTTGCATCGTCATCCTCGAGTGATGTGAAGGAGACGACGGGCGCGAGACGCTGAGCGACGATGGCTAACTCAGGAGCGACATGACAGAGTTCCTTCCCTCCGTCCGGATTTGCTTGACCGATGGCAACAAAATGTTGTGCGGACACCTCTTGAGAAACCCGCTGTCTCGCCCGAATGAGTGTCGCCAAAGTGGGGGTGTAAGAGGAGACATAGATGTCAGATAAGTTGTTTTTGTTCTTCCCGTACGGTCCTGCTGCATGTAGAGGAAGAAGCGTGAACTCGGCAGTGGGGCACCACCAGATACGCGAGCCATGGTGGATTTCAAACGCCTCAAGAGCTCGGACCACAGGGTCAACAACACGATCCCAAAGCTTGCGGAGGATGCTGACAAGTCTGAATTGACAATCAGAAGCACCAAATTGCTCTGCGAGGGACTGAAGCTCCGAAGACAACTCGGAGACTTTAGTCTGCGGGATATCGAGTGGAACGTGGACAGGATCTTGTGCACTGAAGACAATCAAGGCATCACAGCCATATTGGCTTGCATTGACGATGATGACAGGGCCTTCTTCAGCCGCCTTCTGTAGGTTGGAGAAAAGGGGAGGCAGGAGAAAGCGAGAAAAGCCAGGCAGCATGCGGATGCGGGAGACGACATCATTCCATTGGATGGTCAGTTGTCGCATTTGTGGGGACTGCTCTTCAGTAGACCGTTCAAACGCGCTACGAAGGCCAAAGCTCAGCTGCTTGAACTCTTTCTCCAAGGCTGCGCCGGTGTCACCGGACAGGGAAAGTTCATCAAGCGGTGAGCGTAAGCGTGCCAACTGGGTCCAGAATACGGCACGGCCTTGCTCCACCAGTTCCACAGCAGTTTTCAGTGCGCCATGACGAATACTGCACGAGCAAGCGTCCATGGCAAGTGAAGCTGTGGCAGTCCTGACGACATCAAATAGGTGTGGAGAAGGCGACAGTATTGTAACATGCTGATCTAGGAATTTCAATGCAGTTTGATAGGCAAGCAATGCAGAGTCATGGTTCGTCACTTCGGCAGAGATGGTCCATGTCTTGGCAGCGGTAAGATCCGTATGGGAGACTGCATGAGATAGGTAGGAGAGTTGCGCATACAACCTAAATGCTTCATCAAAGCCAGACGGGACGCCCCGCTGCCAGGATCTGATACAAAGGCTGTTGGCAAGATCACTGAGGACCAATGATCGTTTAGAATGATCGGGGGGACAAAGGAGTAGTGCAGCCTGATGGAGCTCGATAGCATCATCAAGGTCAGACGGGACGCCCCGCTGCTCGAATCTGGTTTGAAGACTCATGGCAAGATTGTTGAGAGACCTTGACCGATCAGTATGACCGGCGGGACGAAGGAGTAGCGCAGCCTGATAGAGCTCGATGGCCTCATCAAGGTCAGACTGGACGCCCCGCTGCTTGAATCTGTCATCGAGGCTGTGGGCAAGACTGCTGAGAGATATTGATCGATTAGAATGACCGGGGGGGCGAAGGAGTAGTGCAGCCCGATCGAGCTCGATGGCCTCATCAAGGTCAGACGGGACGCCCCAACGATTGAATCTGGTTCGAAGGCTGTTGGCAAGATTGTTGAGAGACATTGATCGATCAGAATGAGCGGCGGGACGAAGGAGTAGTGCAGCCTGATAGTGCTCAATGGCCTCATCAAGGTCAGACGGGACGCCCCGCTGCTCGAATCTGTTAAAAAGGCTGTTGGCAAGACTGCCGAGAGACATTGAGCGAGCAGAATGACCGGGGGGACGAAGGAGTAGTGCAGCCCGATGGAGTTCGATGGCCTCATCAAGGTCAGACGGGACGCCCCGATGCTCGAATCTGTTTAGAAGGCTGTTGGCAAGATTGTGTAAAGACATTGAGTGATCATAATGACCAGGGCGACAAAGGAGTAGTGCAGCCCGATAGAGCTCGATGGCCTCGTCAAGGTCAGACTGGACGCCCCGCTGCTTGAATCTGTTTGAAAGGCTGTTGGCAAGACCGGCGAGACACGGTGATCGATCAGAATGACCAGGGGGACAAAGGAGTAGTGCAGCCCGATGGAGCTCGATGGCCCCATCAAGGTCAGACTGGACGCCCCGATGCTTGAATCTGTCATAAATACTGGTGGCAAGATTGCTGAGACACTTAAATCGAAAACAATGACCGGGGGGACAAATGAGTAATGCAGCCTGATAGAGCTCGATGGCCTCATCAAGGTCAGACGGGACGCTCCGCTGCTCGAATCTGTTTAGAAGGCTGTGGGCAAGATTATTGAGAGACGCTAATCGATCAGAAGAATGACCGGAGGGACAAATGAGTAGTGCAGCCCGATAGAGCTCGATGGCCTCATCAAGGTCAGACGGGACGCCTCGCTCCTCGAATCTGTTTAGAAGGCTGTTGGCAACATTGTTGAGAGACGCTGATCGATTAGAATGACCGGGGGGACAAATGAGTAATGCAGCCTGATAGAGCTCGATGGCCTCATCAAGGTCAGACGGAACGCTCCGCTGCTCGAATCTGTTTAGAAGGTTGTGGGCAAGATTATTGAGAGACGCTAATCGATCAGAAGAATGACCGGAGGGACAAATGAGTAGTGCAGTCCGATAGAGCTCGATGGCCTCATCAAGGTCAGACGGGACGCCTCGCTCCTCGAATCTGTTTAGAAGGCTGTTGGCAACATTGTTGAGAGACGCTGATCGATCAGAATGACCAGGGGGGCAAAGGAGTAATGTAGCCCGATGGAGCTCGATGGCCTCATCAAGGTCAGACGGGACGCCCCGATGCTTGAATCTGTCATAAATACTGGTGGCAAGATTGTTGAGACACGCAAATCGATGAGAATGACCGGGGGGACAAATGAGTAGTGCAGCCTGATAGAGTTCAATGGCTTCATCAAGGTCAGACGGGACGCCCCGATGCTCAAATCTCCGTTGAAGGCTGATGGAAAGATTTATGAGAGCCGATGATCGTTCAGAATGACCGGCGGGACGAAGGAGTAGTGCAGACCGATGGAGCTCGATGGCCTCATCAAGGTCAGACGGGACGCCCCGCTGCTCGAATCTGTTATAAAGGCTGTTGGCAAGATTGTTGAGAGAGTTGGCAAGATTGTTGAGAGACCCGGGGGGAAAGTTCTGCAAGGCCGCTCCGAGTCGATACATTTGCATCCTGTCTGCCATGCTATTGTGATCAAGTTACACGAGGACTGTCACTGGTGAAGGACACAGGGAGGATGAAGCCAAAAAGCTCTATCAATGGGCGAAGACGACACTATGCCTTTCATGAGTACAAATCCAGGTAGATATGTTTGAATTGCAATCCGCACGCACGTTGGAATTCGAGCACTGAAACCTGGAGAGGAAATGGTATAGTGAGCGCTGAACTTGTATTTGTAGAACTAGTAGCAAGCTGAGTGTGAATTCATGATTAATTATAGCTGTGTGAAGAATATCGAAGTGAGATTGACGCTAACACTGCATGCACAGCACTCTGGGGAAAAAAGAAATTATACGACATAAGGAACATCTGTGCACGGTAATTAGTCGATTTATAGATCGAATTATATTTCAGGGGGGCTCGATTGCCACAGCCTAGTGGCACAGCATTTTCACGCTGCCCTGCACTCATCATAACATTGCCTCAAATC
Organism: Suillus clintonianus; assembly: GCF_016758775.1. Taxonomy (NCBI): domain Eukaryota; kingdom Fungi; phylum Basidiomycota; class Agaricomycetes; order Boletales; family Suillaceae; genus Suillus; species Suillus clintonianus. Next base: position 7,459 of record NW_024539421.1, read on the forward strand.
ACACAAGGGTTTTGCTGATGGCGGCCCAACGGGCCAGGTGAAGCGCCTGTGACGCAGAATCCTAGGGTAGAGATCACGTTCAAACAACATCTTATGTCGCCCGAACTGAATTCCAAACATCCTCGTTAATGATCAGCATATGCGTGAGTGTCCGTCTGCGTACAGGCACCATATTTACAGTGCTTGTCCTCTGTGCCCGTACTACCAGTAGTGTCACATGGTGCCATCTTAGTACATTCGTCTTGTATTGCCTCTGATTCATTAACCTAATGTTGGTTTTCAGACGGAGTGTCAAGTGTTGACGTGCTCCACAGATTCGGGTGTTCTTCACAAAATTGACGCAGGCTTTATTTGCTGTGTACCTCCTGGTACCAACGACACTCACGGCAGCACATAGACATCGACCTGGCATCCCAAATCTTGTATCTCATAGATAAATTGTCGACTACCATATCAGTAATGTACATTTGTGTATTCCATATTCTAACCAATACATCACCTCTATCAGTACTTTGGAAAATTGTATCGTCATTCTCAACTCTGGGCACCTGTAGCTGAAACCGTCGCTTAAACTGGGACTGCAGAAGTTGCGGCTGCTCACCGGCGCCACAGTACCAACTTGAATAATCGGGGTCATCATGACGTCGACACAGCACAATACAGCAACCAGGCCTGAAATAGATAGGGCGATGCAGCAATTTGAAACGCAGAAGATGACTCATTCGGCAAGCTGACGGTCACGACCGCATCCAGGTAAAATGCAGGAAGACACACGTGGTGTCAGTCACGGCGGCCTGAGCGCTTTTTCTGCACAGCAACGTGAAACTGTGCAGAGGACACAGGATAACAATGACGTGCAATGTCACACACCTTAGTAGACGAGTTGAAGCAACAATCACCCAACTTCATCGACTCCAAACCGACGTCTGCTGTCCCCGCCAAGAAACCTCTTGTTTATTGTGGAGCGCAGTTGTGTCTAATTCTCTTGAGCGGTACAGCAGGAAAAGTGCCCCTCCGCTGGCACCAGTATCAGATATCAAAGAATACGTAATCCCGGGGCCGTCCTGTGGATCATTGAATTCATCTATACGGGCTATCTTGTGAGCAATACCTCGAGCGCTTCTTTTGACAATAGTTAATGTCCAAGCAGATAGTCCAGTTGAACTCACCGGCAATATTTCCAAGGCCATCAGCTTTCATTCAAATAAGATTTCAACGAGTTGTGCTTACATCCAAATTCCACGATTCATCCTCAGGGACTCGCTAGGTTACACCCCCAAGCACCAAGCATATATTCCCCCCCTGCTAAGATGCAAGAAACAACAGCAATAAAGCCAAACCAGACCATAAAGGGCCATACTGACTATGTAAAATGCGTTGTACACCTGCCAGATGGACAGCGCGTCATCACATGTTCGAAAGATGGCTCACTCCGAATGTGGGACTTGGAAAGCGGTGCACAGATAGGGGACGACTGGCGCGACGAAGAGAATAAGACAGGAGTGTGGACCATGTCACTGTCTCCAAATGGCAAGACAGTTGCAAGCGGAAACGTTGACGGGACAGTGAGGTTGTGGGACGTCGAGACGGGGATGGTCATTTCCAAATGGAGAGGACACACTCAAACTGTGCAGTCGGTGTGCTGGAGTCCGAATGGTGAGCGAGTAGTGAGCGGATCCTTTGACGGGACGGCAAAAGTATGGGATGTCGAGAGCGGTGAGCCAGTCTTGGCCCTGGGTCTGAATCCAATCCAGACGGGACACGAGTCGGTGTACGCAGTGAGCTACTCGCCCAATGCAACAAAAATTGCGACAGGCGGATACAAAGAGACTGCAATCAAAATCTGGAATGCAAATACAGGCGAGCTACTCTCCACAATCAAACACGAGTGGGCTTGGAGCCTGACCTGGACGTCGGATGGAAGGAAGCTTATTTCTGGGTCGGGGAATGGCTCGATCAGGATATTCGACACTGCCACATGGCAACAAATCTCCTCCATTCTGGAGGGTCACCAAGACCTTGTCTATACCATCGCTGTATCTCGGAACGAACGCCTGCTTGCGAGTGCGTCATGGGACGGAACAGTACGTCTGTGGAATCTCGATACAAACCTCCCTATCGGCCCACCCCTCCAGCACGAAAATCTCGTTTTCCATGCAGCATTTTCCTCTGACGGGAAGCTGCTGACCACGGCTTGTGCTGATAAAAACGCGTACGTGTGGGACATTTACGCCATCCTCAACGCAGTTGGCCTAGAGGACATCCTATCTATACCTCACGTGAGTATCAATGTAATGCTCATTCTATCTTACTGACAACGCTCATCCTACTGAACCAGAAATCATCTCCTGGCCCTTCAGAATTAGAGCACACCTCCCGATCGTCGCAGGACACAACTGACAAGTCATTTTTGGACGTACGTGACGGCTTTTTAAACTGCTCGATGATTAAACCATCGACATTTCAGGCCGATGCTACTGGGGAGCTCAATGATCACGATGCCGATCAACTCCCACCGGGATTTTTTGATTATACGCAAGACGACGTCCATGTGCGTCATCAAATTTTCCATTTATTAGTCCTCGTTCTGACCTCTGTGCTCTCAGACCTCTGCAACACGTGATGCCCATGCTCATTCCTCTGCACACTGGTTACCCCCCTCCGCACTCCTCGCACGCCTGACCTCGCTCCTCCGCCACTCTCGATCCGACACTGCTGAACAACCCCCAGTGCCTTCGAAGTCACGTTCACGCGCACTCCTCAGCCACCTTTCCTCGCTCCTTCACCGTTTTCGACCCGATACTGGTGAAACGCTTGAACGTCAGCAGCCCCCAGTGCTTCCGGAGTCAAGTTCACATATAATCCTCGGTCGCCTGACCTCACTCTTAAGCTCTCCATCTAACGCCGCTGAAGGAATCGAACTCCAGCAATGGCCAAGACAGACTACATCCTCTCACTGTAGTCCACATGTCGTCGAAGTTTCTGCAATGCGGGACAAGCAGGTACGTCTTTCTTGAATGTGTGATTGATTTACTGGGGTCCGATGATTTTTGTGCAGGCATTATATGTTTCTCGGCGGCCGGAAACAGCTAGTGAACAGGCCAATCGCATCAAGAACCCTACAACATGGGTTCGTGTGGTGTTGTTTCTTTGCTGTGTGTCTCCTGGTACCGATGACACTCATGACAGCACATAGCCATCGTCTTGACATTCTAGCTCTTTATCTCGTAGATGTCTTTCCGACCACCCTATTAGTAACGTACATTCGTATTCCATTTATTTGTGTTGGCAAGTCGAAAAGAAGCGCGCGACAAACAAGGGCGATATGTGGCATGCAAAAGCTTTAAGGTCATATCTTTCGAGCAAAAAAAGGAGTAGTGTCAGACAGGACATGTGTGTTTGGTGGCGTCAGAAAATTGACTGTATCACGTGATGTCTGGATTCGGTAATTTTGGTGATGTAGATTCAACGTTCTCGGACTCGCTTAGAACACAATCTATGCTTTTCGACGCGTAGAGGCTGGTGAGTGGTAACGAGGTTGGTCAAATGATAGCGTTTAGTTACAAAGAATTTTAGTAATGGTTGATGTACGAAATGGGGAAGTATTTGGGCAAAAGCCTGGAAGGCTTTTCGGCCTGGCGCATGTGCACGAATCTAATGGTTTCAAGTGAGCAGTGATCCCAAAATATTAGGAGTGCGGCGACGCTAACGGCGAAGCTTGAAACCTTTAATGGTAGGAGAAGCACTCACCCTACTAACTAACGCACTTGGGGCATTGTGTGGCGCGTGAATGGTTCTAGTGCGGGGGATGCCTGGATATAGGGTGCGATGATGACCGCGTGGTCACGTAGGTACAGCGTGAATGCATCACTTGACCAACGGCCCATGGATTTGACTACATCGAAGGGAATACCTCGTAAGAGGTATTCCAGGGTTCCTCCTATTCTGAGGCCGTGACCCTTGAGGTCTGGGAGACTGGCTGCGCGTGCGATGGCGGTGAGTCTCTTGGATAGCTCTGGTTTCGAGAGGGGTCTCAAGCCCTTGGGGTGTTTCCAGGCGAACAGGTGAGCCTTGTCTCCTGCTGGGTTGACTCGAAAATGGTTCTCGAGGGCGGCTTTCGGGTCACAAGGCCCTTCCTGCGCTGCCCAGTAGGCATCCTCCCCTTCTGTTGGCGCCATCTTCGTGCTCGGAATGTGGAACTTTGTGACTGGTAAGCCGTTTCGATCAACTGCCGTCGACACATTTTCGCGTGTGATGTGTTTTGACGGTTTGAAGGCTTTGATAGCAGGTACTGTGAATTCGCCGAGTCTTGCTATGGTGAAGAACATTGTTGTAATACAAGCGAATACGGCGGCATCCAGTGGGTCGTCTAGATTGACATGGGCGTGGATGGTTGCCAAAATGTCTACAGTGAATGGATTGCGTTTGGAGGACTTGGAAGTTGATGGAGCGAGCGCTGTGGCCCCGTCAAGGATCGCTTTGAGCTCCTTGGTGTTAACCATCCACGAGCGTCCATGAAGAAGGTGCCACGCTTTCAGTCCCGCTGCGTAATTAGCTAATGCAGCCCCAGAATAAGATCCGGCACAGCTGGATAAAAACGCGAGAAGGAGGGTGGGAGATACTGGGCATCTTTGTTCCTCAGGTATGCTAAAGGAGTCACAGTACACGTGGAACACTAATAATCCAGCGCCATAGGTTTCTTTAGTGGTTTCGGCCCAGGATGAACCTATCACTTCAAGAATGCGGTTGAGTTGATCGTCTGAGACGCTGATGTGCGGGATACTGGGTTCTGTGGATGAGGGACGACGAGTGCTATCTCCCGCTGGCAGCCATTTGCGAAGCCTCTCTCGCGCGAGACAATGGGGTCTTAGTGATGATGGGAGGGGAACGAGTCCTGGTTTGTAACGTTGGGGGGAAGAGACCTTTGGTGTGGATGGGGATGTGGACACTAGAGGAATGCTGAAACGTGTGCGTGGGGCGATGGGGTTAATCGGATAGGGCGTCGAAGATGATTTGATCCTCTTCGGCGCGGGAAGCTCTAGCTCGCTCGAACGCTTGCTGTCGGATGAGGGTGCGGTTGATGAGTTTAGCGGCAGGAGGGGGGTACTTCCCGTCATGGAATAAGCGGAGCTCTGTGGGGGTGAGAGGAGCTGTCGCGTCGATGACGAGGTCTCTGATTTCGAGAGGAATGGGGGGGGGAGGGAGTAGAAGGTGTGCTGGTCCATATATGCCTCTGGAAGGACGATCCGCGGGGTTGGATCCGCTGACGACGTACTCTGTGCGTATCTTGAAATGTCTGGGTAAATCGTGAATGAACTGGTGGATTCGTTTGAACACCCCGTTGACCGCTTTGTTCCGCTGACTTCCTCTCCACCATCCTTCGACCACTCCTGTGTTATCGCTGTACACGAGGATGTGGTCGCCAACATCAGGGAGAGCAGCGAGGGTTCGTACGAGTAGCTCGAAGCCCACGGCTTTGGCCCAACCGATGTCTCGCGCCCCATTGTCTGCCGTTTGCCAACCAGGTACGAGTCTCCAGGCGCGCCACCTGTCGCCGACAACGATGCCAATGCCGATGCTAGAGCTGGCGTCAGAGAACGCGAGGGGAATCGAAAACTGCGGTGGTTGGCGAATCGAGCGAGCGACACCGCCTGATTGGAGTAGTTCTGTCCACCAGTTGAGGTCTGGTTCCACTTCCTTGTCAGGACGCTGTGGGAGGTGAGGCTTTTTACGGTAGACGGAAATTGTTCTCTCGAGGCTCGTTAGGTAAGCTCTACCTCTTATCACTGCTGCGCACGCGTGCATGAGTTTCCCGTAAAGCTTAAGTAGCTCCTCTAGTACGTGGGTGGGCTTCTTTCTCCATGCGTGTATGGCCATGAGGTATTTGTCGACCTTCGGTTGGCTTAATGCGACCGTGCGCAGCTGAACGTCCCATCTAAAACCAATGTAGATAGTGCTGGGGGCGAAAAGTTGATCCTTGGCGAGCTGCCAAATGAGTCCGAGGATCGTGGAAGCGTCATCGATGTCCTGTAGGTTGTGGGAGAATAGGAGATCGTGCGTGGATCTTGGCGAGTTACCGGAGAGGTCTCTGATTGGCTGAGAGCAATCCTCGCTAAATTCTTCTATCGAGCCGTCGTCGAAAACGCGGCCTCCAAACCATAATCTACTCCCAGATTGGATTATTCCACGTTTGGCTATATTACGGTGCCATTCTGCACGTTTGCGGTTGTATGCCTCTAGGTACTGTTTTCGGACCCTAAAGAAAATGTGGTCGTCGACCCATTTATCTAAAGGGCCGATGCCGTTGTGTCGTAGGATCTCGACACCAGCATCTGCTACGAGCCCGTAAACGCCGGCTGAAGGTGTTGAACCAAAGGCTGTGCATGTGTCAACGCAGAACTCGTTGTCTGCTGTGCGTACTATGGCAGCAGGCCATTGGGATGGATGTAGCGGGACGGTGCGATATGCTTCGGCTATGTCCCTAGTTGCTACTTCGGAGCCTGGAGGGAGTCTCGAAATAAGTAGATAGATGATTGAAAACTTTCCCCAAGTAGTGGGGAAATCATTAGCATCAATAGATGAATTAATAGATGGGTTGGGGAACTTAGGATCAAAGGAATGTGGAAACGAAAAGTTTTGTATTAATCTAAACTTGCCTGGCTTGCCAGGCTTAGGGATAATGGAGAGCGGGGATGATTGAAATGGTCCGATGAGTTTTGAGAGAGTGTCGGCAGGAAAGGGTCCTATATAGCGTCCTTTCTGGAGTTCCTTATGTATGTTGGCGTCGAATTGATCTTTGTATGTAATGATGGATTGCTTATTAGGGGGTGATTGCGTAGAAGCTATAGTAGGAAAATTTAACTTAAAACCAAACCGCAGACCTTCTAGAACTTTCGCGAAACGCGGCAAGAGACCGGCATCCTGTAGTGCCTTGTTCCAGGCCTCTGCCTTGTATGGTGTGAGCGGATTAAGCCTTCTGCGCTCTAGGGCAGCGCTGGGCACCATGGGTGACAGCGCCGCACCCTGAGCAAACGTGACGGGAGTCGTGTCTGGCGCTTTCGCAACCTTCGTCCCGTTGCCAGGCTGTGCAGAGTTGTTTGCCTTCTTTGGTCCATAGAGCCTTGTTGATACGCTCGGCGATGGTGTCGTGCTTGCTATCCCATGTGAGCGTTGCTGAACATTCAATAGTGCGGTGGGGATTTCTTCCGAGACAGACGGCACAGCAAGGGAGCGGTGTGCTGGGGTCTCGAAAGGTTTTGAGTTTCTTATTGGGTTTTGTATCAGGGGATGCGGGCGGTGAACGCTTCTGAGAGCTGACTGTGCGATTGTGCGGTTGTTGGGTTTTGCTGGTCATTGTCGTGGTCAAGGCACGAGACTGGATGAGCGGGGATGCGATTTCCAGGGGGGGGGATTGCGATGAGATTCGCGATTATGAAAATAGTTGAGTAAGGTGGGGGGTGTTGTTTTGGCAGAGATTGGTTGGTAGCGCGTGTTGGCCGTTGTGAGAGCCATTGGTGGCGTTTTGAGCCGCGATGGCAAGGGTGATTGGAAACCCAGGGGTTGGGACCGAGCGTGATGTTCAGTTGTGAGAGGGTTGTTTGGTCGTGATGCCAAACGTTGTGTCAAAGCGATGATCGCAGATCAAGGGGATAGAAGTGAAAGTAAGAGAAAAGTATTTAGTGCGAGATCGTATCAAGTTTTATGATTAGAAGACGTACCTGAATGGATAACTGCTGGATCCTGAATTGGTTGAAAATCGTTTCTCGAGCTTCGTCTAGGAGATCCTGATTGATTCTCGCTAGACTCCAGCTGTTGGAACTGCCGATTGCTTGATGCCAACGGCGACGCTGTTGTGCTTGGTACAACAATAGCGCTCACTGCTTATGGACTTCGAAGTCGTGACGCCAACGATGATTTTGTAGTGCGGACCAGAAAGCGATGTGCATGTCTACTCTGTCATCGGGCCAATCGTTTTCTTTCATCAGCGCAATCATGCAAGGGGCTGCCTCGTTGAATTGTTCCCAGGTGAGATTCTCGTCCTTTACGACTTGTGCTTTGGGATCTCTCGCAGCGCCTGCTGGGATCCACTTGTGCATGCCGTCTGATGTGGGCAGCATGATAAGAGCGTCTTCGTCTGCCGTGAATACCGCTCGTGAGGCTTCTTCGAGGCCGTTGTTTGTAAAATAGAAAAGCTCGCAAAATTCTCCTGATTTCATCCTGCGAATAGCATACTGGCAAGGAAGGATAATGGGGTTGGAAGGAATGTCGATATTACGGATTGGAGCATATTTAGATTTGTTCTTCTTTCGTTCTTCTAAGACGGCGGCTTCTTGTTCCGCTAGGAGAGTTTGCTGGCGCTGGGCTTCAGCTTCCGCAGCTTGTCTACGTTCAGCTTCCGCTGTGCGTGCTTCTTCTTGTAGCCTAGCATCCCAACGGAGTTTGTCTGAGTTGTTCTGAATGCGCCATAGGCTGGCAAGAATGTCTGCTGCTTGTTGTTCGTCTACTGTGTCGTTGATGAGCTGTGCGCGTGCTTCCGCGTGTTCGTTTGACTCGAAGTCAGGAACGATGGCCAGATTAGGGTTCTCCGCGAGGAGAGGCATTGCAGTAAATAGTTATTGTAAAGAAAGACTGGGAGATATGGAGTAGATAATACGAGAAATCTAATAACGAGCTGCTGAGGCTCGATTACCGATGTGGGTTGGAGCAAGGTGCGTTGTGCCACTCTGCTTACTCAAGCGTAGACTTAATTCTGCGCTAGCCTCGTGCCTCGGCTAGCGCAGAAAACCAACTTCCTACATCGTAGCCCATTGAATAATGATCATATGTGCATTCTTATTCTCGTGCCATGTCTGAGTTTGTTTGCATCTCCATATCGCCAAGCCTACCTTATTGTGCTCAAAAGTTCAAACAGAACCAGAACCACACGTCCATCCCAGCACATTACTCGCAAAAAATCCCTACACACACCCGCGTCAACATTAGCATCCGTCAGCGCTCCTCACAGAACTCGTCAACGTACGAGAATGGCTTCATGAAACCGCCCGCAGCAGCTAATGAGGCCGTGAGCCTGTCGAAGCACTGACTGAAACGCAATCCTTCACAGGGATTTGAGAAAAGCCTAGCTCACGCGCTCTATTCATTTGTTCGTGCTGGTAGATTGGACGAGGCAGTCAAATCATGCAGAAAAGCAGCATCAGCCATGGAGGGCTGCTACTGTCTCAATAGCGAACTATTGGTAAGTCAAGCTCCACGTCACATCGTATGTGCATCTTTAATCTACCCGATAGCAAATGAGCAACGAGATGACGACGGCATCGATGGCGCTGGGATGCCGAACGATGGCAGGGAAACCCACATCGAAAATTGTGGAAATCAACATGCGCGAGAGCAGCCCTGAATGTGCGCGCGCCATTCAACCGTTTGTATACCATCTTGTTAACATGCCTTGAAGTCCCGCCTCCCCGATCCAGAGTGCATTCTCTATGCAGCTCTTGTGCCCTGCCCGCAAACATTCAATGTCTTGAAGTCTGCATGTCGGATATGGGAAGACCATTTGTGGGCGCAAATCAGTATCTTATGCGAGGAGAAACAGACCGCAGACATGAGATGCAGCTGAGGAAGAAGAGTGGGAGAGGGAAGGAACATCTACGTTGGAAACACTAGGTATCGTTCACGTGAAGGACAGGTACGGTTTACATACATCCGTCTATTTTCCATGTGCTGACCCGTCAATTAGTCCTACCGCAGGCCACGCATTACATGTCTCTCAGCTGGCGATCATCGATCATCCTCGATCGGACAAGTTCGTAGCTCGTAACCTTTGATCCCGAATCATCAGAGTAAGTCGAAAAACGTGCGTTTGACATTCTCTAACAAAGCAGCAGGTATCCTACAATGACGCGTTTCTTCATGACGCGTTTCTTCGCCTACCTCTGCCTTTATTTGCAGACGATCGACATTCCAGTCCCGCCGCTCGCGACCCAAGTCATTCTTGAGGCTTACCTATAAGTGTTGGAGGTGAGAGTTTGTCCTTAGTCGGTTTGTTCCTCAATAATTTCCTTGCCAGGCTGCAGGCCAACGAGAGTTGATTGCAATGTATGCTGTCCCGCTAGGAGACAACGCAGTCGAGCGATATGCGATGTTCTTGACTTCGCTCGAACTTACAGCGGACGTCAACGATCGTCGATTAGCAGTGACTCGTGCGCGATAGCATGGTCTAGACGTTCACAAGAAGGCGGTCGTCGCTGCCAAACGAACAATTGATAGAGCATTTGAGGTTGGTGGGACGCGCATCTCACGAAACTCATGTACTGAACACTATTTGCCAGCTTCTACCACCAGTCTTTTGTTATTCCGTTGCAGGCCACTCCATCAGATATCGAGCTCCTGCTACTTCGTTCCAAAGAGTGGACAGCGTTCGAGGATGGAACGCATGATACTGCGCTGGAACAGGTGACCGTCATTTTGCGGTACTACCTAGGTAAGCTTATCGTCGAGGTTCTACTATATGGCTCAATATGGCTTCAGGTGCCGGGAGGGTTTTGCTTGCAAAGAACCTTGTGGAGATGCTTCCGCGTGAACTCCCCTCCATCGACCAGCCTGAGGAACGAGCCACAGAATACCTTAACTTCAGGCAGTTCTTTACGATCCAGGACAGTCTTGACCGTGTCATGGAGTGCCAGAACCTAGAGGTGTCGATAATGAACCGGAACACCAGTGCTGCTTGGTTAATTAACCAGGCTTACGATGCAGTCGTGAAACTGCTCAGATGATGCCAGACGAGACAGGAGGCCGTCACTCCCGCGAGTTAACTCGCATTCGGCAGATATACCTCCCCGAGCTTAATACTGCGGCTGCATGTCATACTCTACGCCTCTCGAGAGCATATCCCAGAGTAAGTATAACTTTGTATGTGGTGCCTGCAGTTTTAACACATCTTGGATAAGAATCTGAAGCGCGCATTGGAGCTTGCCAACACTGTTGCGGATTCGAGGTACAGGCTGTATAATGATTTCTTGCATATTGTTGGCTGGAGGCTTGAGGAGGCCTTAACGCAGTGCGCCGGGCGACAATAGTTGGCTTGGAAGGGGGTGGATCGGATCATGCTGTCGTAATTGTATGCATTCTCTTCATATTTGTTCACTAATCGATATCTTTATGCGATGCCGCTGGAATAGTGAACCCAAATATTGGTGGGCTGCGATGTCGTGGCTCGTCCCTTCTATGTATAAAGGATGTGTAGATTTTAGGATGCTCTGCATCCTATGCCACGAAAAGTCTTCAGTAGCCGCAGAGAAATATATTGTCAAAGAAAAGCCATGCACCAGCCCATCACACGAAGTCCTATGTCAACAGCTGTTTATCTGTATGTTTGAGAGAAAAAAAAAGTATTATCATTCAATGAATCGGTGTTTGTAGTACTAGTACAGAACGGAAAAAAAACAGAGTATCGTGCAGACATGATTTTAATAACTGGGATCTAGGTGGGACAACAGGGTAATGAAAGCATTCAGGATAACATAGAATGCAACAACATGACGGATCAATCAAACTAGACACCCATGTGAACGAATACGATCTGCTGTTCTAGTGGAATCTTCTTGCGCAACGATTTCACAGCCTTGTGCAACGCTACCGCAGCCCGCGTACAGTCCAATCTCCCTGAGCCATCGACCAGTTTGCGGTAAAAAACGGATACAACCTGTCGTGCAACCTCATCGTCGACAGACCACATGGAACCTATCACACTGCGAAATCCAGAGAATTGCATCGCCGCAGCGAGATGTATCGCCTCGTCGGGACTCTTCTCATGGCCCACGGTAGTGTGGCAAGCCGATAAGAATGCAAACTCCGGGTTCTGCCAGTTGGACCGGATGATTTCCTTGATCATCAACGGCCCATCGCGCATCGCGAAGGAAGAGTCAAACGATTGTGTCCGGTGTGGCATTCCATGGCAAGCTAGATGGAGCCACTGATTATGGTGTAGTGCATCAAGTGCACCCTGTACTGTTGCGTCGCCATCATCGAGTGATGTGAAGGAGGCGACGGGCCCGAGACACTGGGCGACGATGGCTAACTCCGGAGCGACATGACGGAGTTCCTTCCCTCTGTCCGGATTCGCTTGACCGATGGCGACAAAATTTTGTGGGGACACCTCTTGAGAAACCCGCTGTCTTGCACGAATGAGCGTCGCTAAAGTAGGGGTGTAGGAGGAAATATAAATGTCAGATAAGTTGTTTTTGTTCTTCTCGTACGGTCCTGCTGCATGTAGAGGAAGAAGCGTGAACTCGGCAGTGGGGCACCACCAGATACGCGAGCCATGGTGGATTTCAGACGCCCTAAGAGCTCGGACCACGGGGTCAATAACACAATCCCATAGCTTGCGGAGGATGCTGACAAGTTTGGGTTGACAATCAGAAGCGCCAAATGTCTCTGCGAGGGACTGAAACTCCGAAGACAACTCGGAGACTTCAGTCTGCAGGATATCGAGTGGAACGTGGGCAGGATCTTGTGCACTGAAGATAATCAAGGCGTCACAACCATATCGGCTTGCATTGACGATGATGACAGGGCCTTCTTCAGCAGCCTTCTGCAGGTTGGAGAAAAGGGGAGGCAGGAGAAACCGAGAAAAGTCAGGCAACATGCGGATGCGGGAGACGACATCATTCCATTGGATGGTCAGTTGTCGGATTTGTGGGGACTGCTCTCCAGTAGACTGATCGAGCGAGCTACGAAGGCCAAAGCTCAGCTGATTGAACTCTTTCTCCAAGGCTGCGCCGGTGTCACCGGACAGGGAAAGTTCTTCGAGCGGTGAGCGTAAGCGTGCCAACTGGGTCCAGAATACGGCACGGCCTTGCTCCACCAGTTCCACAGCAGTTGTCAGTGCACCATGACGAACACTGCACGAGAAAGCGTCCATGGCAAGTGAAGCTGTGGCCATCCTCATGACATCAAATAGATGTGGAGAAGACTGCAACATAGTGACATGCTGATCTACGAATTTCAATGCGGTTTGATAGGCAAGCAATGCAGAGTTATGGTTCATCTCTTCGGCAGAGGTGGCCCATGACTTGGCAGCAGTAAGATCTCTACGAGATACTGCATGGGATAGGTAGGAGAGTTGCACGTACACCCTAAATGCTTCATCCAGGTCAGATTGGGTGCCCCGATGTTGGAATCTGTTAAGAAGGCTGTTGGCAAGGTTGATGAGAGTCCACGATCGATGAGAATGACCGGGAGGACGAAGGAGTAGTGCAGCCTGATGGAGCTCGATGGCCTCATCAAGGTCAGACTGGACGCCCCGCTGCTTGAATCTGTCTTGAAGGCTGTTGGCAAGATTGATGAGAGACGCTGATCGATCAGAATGACCGGGAGGACGAAGGAGTAGTGCAGCCTGATGGAGCTCGATGGCCTCATCAAGGTCAGACTGGACGCCCCGCTGCTTGAATCTGTCATGAAGGCTGTTGGCAAGATTGTTGAGAGGCACTGATCGATGAGAATGGCCGGGGGGACGAAGGAGTAGTGCAGCCTGATGGAGCTCGATGGCCTCATCAAGGTCAGACGGGACGCCCCGCTGCTCGAATCTGTTTTGAAGGCTGTTGGCAAGATTGTTGAGAGACACCGATCGATCAGAATGACCGGGGGGACAAAGGAGTAGTGCAGCCTGATGGAGCTCGATGGCCTCATCAAGGTCAGACGGGACGCCCCGCTGCTTGAATCTGTCTTGAAGGCTGGTGGCAAGATTGTTGAGAGACACTGATCGATCAGAACGACCGGGGGGACAAAGGAGTAGTGCAGCCTGATGGAGCTCGATGGCCTCATCAAGGTCAGACGGGACGCCCCGCTGCTTGAATCTGTCTTGAAGGCTGGTGGCAAGATTGTTGAGAGACACTGATCGATCAGAACGACCGGGGGGACAAAGGAGTAGTGCAGCCTGATGGAGCTCGATGGCCTCATCAAGGTCAGACGGGACGCCCCGCTGCTCGAATCTGTGTTGAAGGCTGGTGGCAAGATTGTTGAGAGTCATCAATCGACGAGAATGACCGGGGCGACGAAGGAGTAGTGCAGCCCGATAGAACTCGATGGCCTCATCAAGGTCAGACGGGACGCCCCGCTGCTTGAATCTGTGTTGAAGGCTGGTGGCAAGATTGTAGAGAGACGCTGATCGATCAGAATGACCGGGGGGACAAAGGAGTAGTGCAGCACGATAGAGCTCAATGGCCTCATCAAGGTCAGACGGGACGCCCTGATGCTTGAATCTGTCATGAAGGCTGATGGCAAGATTGTTGAGAGACGTTGATCGACGAGAATGACCGGGGGGACGAAGGAGTAGTGCAGCTCGATGGAGCTCGATGGCCTCATCAAGGTCAGACTGGACGCCCTGATGCTTGAATCTGTCATGAAGGCTGATGGCAAGATTGTTGAGAGACGTTGATCGACGAGAATGACCGGGGGGACGAAGGAGTAGTGCAGCCTGATGGAGCTCGATGGCCTCATCAAGGTCAGACGGGACGCCCCGCTGCTCGAATCTGTTTTGAAGGCTGAGGGCAAGATTGTTGAAAGTCATCGATCGATCAGAATGACTGGGGGGACATCCCTGCAAGGCCGCTCGACACTCTTGCACACTGTCTGCTATGCTATCACCATCATCAGTTACACGAGGACTGTCATTGGTCAAGAACACAGGGAGGATGGAGCCTAAGAGCGCTCTGGCAATTGGGTGAAGACGACGCTGTGCCTTTCATGAATCATGAGTATAAAATTTAGGTGGATATGTTTGAATTGCAATGCGCACACACATAGAAATTCGAGCACTGAAACCTGGAGAGGAAATGGTGTAGTGAGCGCTGAAATTGTATGTGTAATAAGAACTAGTAGCAAGTAGTGAGGCCTAAGGCCTGAGGCTGTGGCATTGGTGAATTCACGATTACAGCCGTGTGCACTATAGAGGAATACAGGAAAAGGCAGTGGGATGACGCCAACACTGAGCAGAATATAGTAGGCTTGGTGAAGAGACAACGAAATATGCCCGTCTATACTTCATCGTGATGTCCAATAGCTAGGTGACATTCAGACTGCGTTATCCATGAGGACGGCAAACTTGCTGTGCTTCATCAGGGCTCAGGTCAATATGGGGTCATGAGAGGTATCAGATTTCGCTCTGAAGATGTGACTATCGAGTCGCGCCCAGACCCAGCTTCGTGTTCTTGATGATGGCTGTCAAAGGCGCATCAATCCCAATGGACGCATTGCCACCAATCCTGTCTCCTTCTGCCCACCCCATCGAAGCAAGCATCCTGAACCCAACATTCGTTTCTCCGATCTTTGGAGCAGCCTACGAACGGGGAATGAGAATGTAAGAGCTGCGTTTCATTCAAAATGGAGGAACCCCGTACCTTGCCAACTTCATCTCCATCTTTGTGTCGAGGCACAGTACTAGTATTATTATCAAATCTGCCGCCGTGTCTCTTCATGACTTTCTTGACTTTATGTTCATCAACAGCACGGGTCTTCGTCGACTTGATGAGAGTGATATATCTCCCAGCTCCCTGGCCTTTACTCTGACTCTTGAGGTTAAACGAGTTAGCAAGCTCGTGAACCTCTTTCCTCGACGCCTTGTTCATCGGAGGAAGTACCATGTTGTTCTTTCCGCCCACATCACTGATGAAGCGGCGAATCTGCTTCTCCAGTGACACCATATCGACGATGGCATTCTGAATTTCAGCGAGCTCGCTCGGATCCATCTTTGCAGCTGCCCGCATCGCCTTGCGCCCCTTCTTCCCGCCTTTCTTTGGAGAAATGGGATCTACGGCGTCGGCAAGACGAGCCTGTTCGCGAGCTCGTTTGAGCTCAGCTTTCTTGGCTCGATCTTTCTCCCATGTCTCTTGGAGCTCGGCAGGTAGTTCCTTCACCTTGTCTTTCTTGCACTCTGAAAATCGATTAGATGACTGATAGACGCGACATGACAAGAGCACCCACTCGCGGGCTGAAAGCTGAAGGATCCGTCCAATTCTTCGTAGTCATCGACGTGGTCAAATTGACCATTGTGGATTGCACGGAACAGTTGCTTGCGCAGTTTGCGGTCTTTACCGCCAACTATACCGCTGTGCATTTCGAGCATTTCCTGTACAGGAGGTCAGCCCTTGTGGGGTGGAAGGAGGGAAATCGAGATACCTCTATTCCTGCGATGTAATCATTGTCAGAATCACCTCGATTCCAACGCGGGAAAGAAGCATCCTCCTCATCCTCATCCTCCTCTGAATCACCCCCAGGCGCAGCTGCTGCTGGCTTCGTCGAGCGCGATGCCTCGCGGAGTCGACGGAGTCTCGCCTTGAAGTTACCTCCCGGACTGAGGTCATCGTCATCTGACGAATCCTCCCCTTCGTCAGAATCACCCAACGGTAAGGGTTCATGAGGTTTTCCACCCTCCGATTCTGCAATAAGCATCTCTTCCTCCACTTCAAACACTGCTTTTTCTTCCGTGTCTTCTTCGTCGCTCGTGCCGCTATAGGCGCCATGGGAGTCGCTTCCGTCGTCGTCTTCCTCGTCCTCGATCCTCATCCGCTGCTCGTCCTCGATATCATCCATCGTGCGATACCGCGATCCCTCCGCACTCATACTGTGGACGAAGCCTTTCATAGCCTCCAAACTAGGCTCAAGATCCGGGTCCAGATCCATCCCTCCCAATCCATTAGACACTTCATCAACACCATCGTTTTCCGGAACACCACTTCCATCTCCATCTTCGTCATCGTCACCCCAATCAATGTCAGAATCACCCCTCCGCCTAGTCTCCCACCGAACATCCTTCCGCTCCCGTTCATCAGCATCCCTCAATCTCGCTTCAGAAAGTATCGCGCCAAAAGACCCAAACATCGCATGACGCTGGGCGCGGTTACGCGCTACTCGAGCGTCTTGTCTCCTAGCTTGCGCCCTCGCTTTTGAGCGATCGCCAGGAGTGAAGACAGGTCTCTGACGAGACTGGTTCTTCGCGGTCGGGGTACCGAACCCGAACGAAACGGACGAGAACTGGGGAGCTTCGCTCGCAGCGGGTATTCTCTGACTATCGATTGTACTTTCCTGCGCCACGGGCACTGGGTGGATTTGCATCGGATTGGTGGTTCCTGTCAACATGGAATTCGTGGGCAGCCGTACTCGGGGAATAGGAGGGACAGGCGAAGCTCGTCCTGATCGTGGGTGCGGTGCAACATATACGATAAGTTCGTCATCTTCTCCAAGAGGAGCGCTGCCCCAGGCGGGGGTACGGTCGAAAAGCACGGCATCACTAGCAGAGCGATGCGCAGATGGTTTGGTAGGTTCTGTATCCACGTAGAATGAGAATGTAGGGGTGTCGTCTGCTGGGAGACATGCTGGAGAAGCGGTGGTTTCATCGGAAATTAGGATTGGTGCTGTGGGAGACTGCGGGGGTGAGATGGGGTCTAGTGTATCGATGACTATTTCTATGTCATCGTCTTTAGTTATCACTAGGGCAGCTGTTGAGGGCTCTAGCATAGTGTTGCTGTGTACAGTAATCGCGGTCGTCTCGCTGACGACTGCATCGGCGGGTTCGAGGACAGATTTTTTGGGCGTTATATCTGTATCTTCGTGCTGTGGAACTGGATGAGATGAAGGAATCCCGACAGAATGTTTTCCCTTGCTATATACCCCAGTGAACACCTCCTCAGATGATGAAGAAGCGGCTTGTGGGACTCGAGCCTTGGCCGAAGCCTTAGCAGTACCAAGCTTAGGAAACATCTTTCCCATATCAGCAAAGTCTACCTCCTCCAATTCCTCCTCGCGATCAGAAACACCATCTTCTGAGGATGATGACGACGAAGGTGGAGGGGGGATATCGACTCCACTGAACACGCGAGTAACGCGATCTGCAGTAGGAACATGACTCTCTTCACTCGGACCTAACCACCGCCCAACGTCCAAAAAAAACTTCAGAACAAACCACAAACACCGAAAAAAACACAAGAACAACATACCGGCACTTTCAGCCACAGGCTGTATGAGATCTTCCAGTTCATCGAATAACGTCTTCTTCGTGAGCACTGCTGCGACGAATATGACAGGTTTGAGGAAGTTTGTGTTTCGGTCATGATTGGTGCTGTAGCCGAAACCTGGTCGGGGAGCGTCGGATGTTCCTCGTCCTCTGCCTCTGCCTCTGGCACCCATCCCTCGGCGGGGCGTAGTTCCTCCTCGCTGAGGCGTACCTCCACCTCGCTGGGACGTACCCGACCCAATTCCCCCTCTACCGCGTCCCCCTCCCCCACCTCTCGATACATCTACACAAACAAACACCAAGACAAGATAAAACATCAACCCTGGTGAATCGTGAACCGTGATTTCATACGCACTGTTGGTGTTGGTGTTAGATCGTGGTTCTTGCCACACCTGAACTACGACATCCATCTCGTTATGGGGGTAGGTGCTTCGAGGTCCAGGAGTGTCGTCGCTATGACCATGACCATGATCACGATCTTGCCCGCGTCCTCGTCCTCGTCCACGACTACCTCCTCGTCCGCGACCACCTCCTCGTCCACGACCTCGACCTCGAGGGGACCCGCGCCCACGATTGTTGTTGTTTTCTCCAGGCATAGCGATACAGCGAGTTATCGTACAAAAGAATATTGATACAAGATCGGTATTCGGTTAGATATATGGATGACTAGGTTTGAATTCGAATGGGAGAACGGTGCCGTGCTTGATGAGAATGCCGCGGGGTAACTTGGGATGCCGCGGTAACTATTTTCCATAAACTGATCGAATTGATCAAATTGCCAATTTTGAATTGAGACATCGACGTCGAATATACATTTACATTTACATTTCAAGTACACGGTACGTATGTAGAGCACGAATCAGACCCTCAAGCACCTGAAGCAGCCACGAAAAGAGAACCTGAATCATCTACTAGGCTAGGATATATGGCAGCACATTGAACTGTCTTGTCCTTGTCCTTGTCTTCTGGCTCTTCTACCGTGACTGTGTCCTCTCGACGAATCTACACAAACGAAACGTCAGAACAAAATAAAACCCCTGGTTCCATACGCACGATTGGTTCTTCCAGGTCCGGCGTTATGACCATGACCATGACCATGACCATGACCTTGCCCGTGTCCGTGTCCACCACCACCATGACCATGAACTTGCCCGTGTCCTTGCCCGTGTCCGTGTCCACCGTGACCACCACCACCTCTTCCTCCGCGCCCTCGGCCATGGCCTCGAGGGGATCCATGCCCATGCCCACGATTGTTATGATTGTGTCCTCCAGGCATATCGATACAGAGAATGAATCGTACAAGAAATACGATACAAGGAGAATAGATGACGTTGTTGTTTCAAGTACCACAGGCGCCCTCTGAGAATGCCACGAGCATCTCAGGCTGATAAGAATACCGCAGTAACTAAACACCGAGCCAGGCTAGCGCTGGACGCATCGAACAAACCAATCGTACAATTGAATACTATGGTCCTGGGACGTATCGGGATTGGGATAACGCGTACATCAACATCGAATATGCATTTTACATCTCAAACATATATATGGAGCACAAATGAAGCAGAAAACTTATACAACTCTGCATGAAAGAGAACTCTGGATCATCTAGACTATATGACAGGTAGATGTACGATACCAAGGCCATGAGCGATGATATCCCACAAAAAAAGAAACAGAAAAAGCATAGACAGAAAAAAAAAAGAATTCAAGAAACAACGGAACTCAATTCACAACATAAATCCTTCGTACATCACACACATATTCCTACCCCCTGACGAAATCAGCAACCCACACCACACAAACCCACAAACACACACCTCAACCAGATCGTGGAGGGGGCGGCAGATACCTCCGATCATCCCTAGGATCCGGTCTATACGAAGGCCGTCCATACATTCTCGGAGGGGGCGACCGCGGCGGCCTCGTATCCCTATCGTACGCAGCCCCATACGGCGGACCACCGTCACCAGGCCTCTCTCTCGGCGGATACTCCCTCTCAACCCCAGCAGAAGCACTACTAAACGGCGGCGGAGGCCCACCGCGCGACTCATAGAATCCACCGCTCGTCCCGCTCCCTGGTGGCGGCGTCGCAGCAGAACGAGGAGGTGGGTAATCACCCATCGACATCGACGGTCTGCGAGGCGAGTAGTACCCACCACCGCTGTACGGTGGGTCCTCGCGTGCACGCTTGAGAGGTGGTCGGATATCGTCTAGAGAACTGTTCGCTCCGCCTCTTCTTGGCGGACTCGGGCTGCGCGGACGGACGCCACGGACAAAGGGGGGATCATTATCTGGACCTGTGTAGCGGGGACGCTCGAAGTCTCGGGGTGGATACGAACGGTCGTCTACGGGGGGCGGGTACCCATCTCCAAGGCGCGAGCTCAGTGGACGGGAAGAATCAATAGGACGGACTGGGGAACTGGGGAACGGTGCTCTCCGTTCCGGTTCACGTGCTTCCCACCTGGGAGGTGGTGGTGCGTCGCGGTCATACCGTTCTCTCTGGGGCTCTCTATCATAGGGTCTCCACGCAGGCTGACGAGACTTGTCATCATCGGCAGCTCCATACCAGTCACGCCGCCTATCGAACGAGTCTCGCTGATCAGCAGTCGCAAACCTTCGGTCCGAATCAGCTTCGAATGGTACGTCCGCCCGAGGTGGTGACCGCGGAGGATAGTAACTCCTGCCTCGAACGTCCGAAGGAGGTGGGCTGTAGCGACGAGTATCCATGGCATCAGAGCGCCTATCATCACCGAACCCTCTGTCAAGGTCCGAGCGGAAAGGTGGTCTTACGTCTGATCTCTCCCGTGAGAGATCCCTTGCACGGAGATCGCGCGTGTCACGAGCAACTGGTGGTGAATCTTTGGGTCCACGGAGGTCATCCCGAGCGACAGATGCCGCCCGAGGTGGTGCCACATAACCACTTGTGCGAGGGGGAGGAGTTGCTGGGCGTGCAAAGTTATCGTTGACAGGTGGACGAGGACGGAGGTCAGCAGGAGCAGCAGGACGATCACTCAAAGGCAGTACACGTGATGGTTCTACAGGGCTAGTACGGGCATCAGAAGCGGCAATAGGTGCATTTGATAAGCGCTCCTCCAAGCTCGGTTGGTGGGTGACACGGTTTTCCACTCTTGGAGCGCCAGGCTGGCTGATACGATCTTGGAGAGAAGGGACTGGTTGTTGAGAAATTCTCTCTTCAAGAGGTCGAGAACGATCAACATCCACAGGAAGTGGTGGACGTGCCACATCGGTGGGAGGAAGGCGAGCAGGTCTGTCATCGGGTGAAAGCGGAGGTCTTGTAGTGCGATCTTCAGAACTATGAACTGAGCCAGCGACTCTCGTTTGACGATCGTCAAGGGTGACTCGACTAGGACGATCGCGGTCATCAACCATCATACTGCGAGATTCACGGTCATCAACAGGCGGTCGCCTATCATCGATTGATGGGCGTGGACCGCGATCGTCAGGGCGCGTCTGAGGTGGGCGCCTGTCATCCAAGTCGTCTTTTGAATCAAAGCGGCGAGGAGGGGCGCTGTCAAATGGATATCGTGGCTCATAGTGGCGTTGTTCTGGGGGAGGTCTGGGAGCATGGCTCCGTCCATAGGAACGACCACCGTATTGAGGACGGTCTCTGTCACGATCACGACCCCATTCACGTTCTCTTTCACGTTCTCTTTCCCTGTCTCTGTCTCTGTCTTTATCAAGGAAAGCTTGATCCCTTGGAGGGAGTCGAGGGTCATTACCGTTTGGGCGTGTATCGAGAGGACGGCGTTCTGCATCAAATCGGACCCTTCTGTCGTCCAAGGGGAGATCACGAGAGAGTCCGTCTTTGCCATCGTAGGTGGACTTTGGTGCTGAAGAGTCGACTGGAGGGCGAGTGGTATACTCACCAGAACGGTCACCAAGAGTACGAGGAGTGTCAATCTTGTCGCGATGGTCGCCTGGAGGATCGATGTTATCTGGACCTGTTGACATCTTTCTTTCGAGTGGAACTTCAACCTTTTTTGCAGGTTTTTGACCTCCAGGTGGGGGAGTTGTCTGAAAAAAGAAACACGTGTGAACAGGGAGGGTTAGGGTGAGACCAAAAATAAGCACATTAGCGGTCAAAGAAGAATTCCTGACTACGGGTGTATCCGTAGGCCTCCTTGTTGAATCTGAAGGAGGGATTGGGTCGTCAGAAGAGTTATCGTAAGCAGAGTGATTATAATAATCTTGAGGAAGCTGTTCTGGATGTGGCGGGACCTGAGATGAAGTTGGGCCCAAATAGAGGCTAGCGAGAGCAGCTGGCTGAGGGATTGCACGATAGAACTCGTGCTGACCTTCTTTGATGACAGATTTTAAATTTTCAAGTACTTCAAGATCGTTTTTGCCTGGGGGTAGCATGACTTGAGTAGAAAAGAAAGGTGGTTGTTGTTGTTGTTGTTGTTGTTGCTGTGCCTGTTGCTGCGGATGTGGTCCGTGCGCATGAAAATTGTAGCCGAAAGATTGGAAGTTGTTGTTGGTGTTGGTAGCCGAAGTTGAAGCTCCAGAGAAAGGAGAAGACATGAGAGCAGGTTCTTCACTTGGTAGAGGGACAAGGAAGGAAGTGTTTGGGTCCTCTGTGAAAGTTGTGACTGTTCGTTCGCGGTTATTGACGTTGTTTCGGCCCTTGCGCTTTTTATTTTGCCTTGCTGACATTTTTTTGGGGTCCGAATTGGAATGTCTAGTCAAGATCGATCAGTTCGATCAACAATCAAAGGTGAAAAGCATGCTTTACCAACGAGGCAGAGGGTGATGAGAGTAAAGAAGATGGAGACTCTTCCACTTTTATCCAAAATCTGATTTCAACTTTATTCGTTCTCACTTTAGTCCACATTATTTTTACATCTCTACTATGATCGTAACCTAGTTCAATGCCATACTACCAAGCATGTTAGCTGCACAGAAAACTATCGAACTTTGTAGAATAATGGTGAAATTTCCTAAAAGAGATATCAAAATGCGCATCTATCAATCACCTTCAATTTGCATTTAAAAACAACAACTCAAGTCCCTCCAGCCGCCATCGTTTCATCTTTCATCCTTCCTTAGACTTGTTTTCAAAGAAATGTCTGTCGTCGGTGTCGACTTCGGTACGCTTCACAGCAAGGTTCCTTCTTTCCCATCTTCGCTTAGATCATCTACTCACTCTTTATCCAAAGATCGGTGTAGCAAGAAATCGCGGTATCGATATCATTGTAAACGAGGTTTCCAATCGTGCAACACCGTTAGCAGCTTCTTTCCCAGATCCTCGTATTCAGCTCATCTCTTTTATCTAGATCTCTCGTCGCATTTGGCCCAAAACAACGTTCTATCGGTGAATCCGCAAAAACTCAAGAGACCTCAAATTTCAAGAACACAATCGGAGCTCTCAAGCGTCTCATCGGTAGAACACTCCAGGATCCAGATGTCGCAGTAGAGAAGAAATTCCTCAATGCAAACCTCGTCGATGTCGGAGGAACAGTCGGCGTAGAGGTGAGCTACCGATAATCAATTAATCCATCTCATACTCATCTTTTCCATCTAGGTAACATATCGCGGCGAAAAGCAGACTTTCTCTGCTACACAGCTTGTCGCAATGTATTTCGGCAAGCTGCGCGATATCACAGCAAACGAGCTCAAGACCGTAGTCTCTGATCTCGTCATTGCCGTCCCAGGATGGTTCACCGATATTCAGCGCAGAGCTATGATCGACGCTGCACAAATTAGCGGTCTCAACCCACTTCGTCTCATCAACGACACAACTGCAGTCGCACTCGGTTACGGTATCACAAAACTTGATCTCCCCGAACCAGAAAACCCACGACACGTCATGTTCGTCGACGTTGGCCATTCCACCATGTCCGTCTCAGTCGTCGCATTTTCCAAAGGTCAATTAGCCGTCAAAGCAGCCGCATACGATCGCCACCTAGGTGGTCGTGATATCGACTACGCTCTCATCCAGTACTTTGCCGCTCAATTCAACGCCAAATACCACATCGACGTCCTTTCCAACCCCAAAGCAACCTTCCGTCTCCTCACCGGCTGCGAGAAACTGAAAAAGGTCCTCTCAGCTAACAACGAGGCCCCCCTGAACGTCGAATCACTCATGAACGACATTGACGCCTCGTCCAAGCTCAACCGTGAAACATACGAAGAGCTCATCTCCGGCGTCCTCGACCGCATCGCCGCACCCCTCCAACAAGCCCTCGTCGAATCAGGCATCAGCATCGACGATATCGACACCGTCGAGCTCGTCGGTGGCACCACCCGTATCCCTGCCGTCCGCGCCCGCATCCAAGCAGCCCTCGGAGGCAAAGTCCTCTCCACCACCCTCAACCAAGACGAAGCCATCGCCCGCGGCGCCACCTTCGCCGCCGCCTTCCAATCCCCCACCTTCCGCGTGCGCGAGTTCCACGTGCACGACATCAACCAGTACCCGATCAAAGTGTGCTGGGAACGCGCTGCCTCCGACCCAGACGACGACACCGAGCTTGTCGTTTTCCCCCGTGGAAACGGTATCCCGTCTACTAAGATCCTTACGTTCTACCGCAAGGAGCCGTTTGAGATCGATGCAGAGTATGTAGAGCCTGCGGGTCTGCCTGGAGGTATTAACCCGTGGATTGCACGGTTCACGGCGAATGCTGTCCCGCCTTCGCCGAACGGCGATCTTACGTGTGTAAAGTTGAAGACGCGGTTGAATTTGCATGGGATCATGTCTTTCGAGTCTGCGTACACGGAAGAGATTGAGGAGCGCGAGGAGGCGATGGAGGTGGATGGTGGTGAGGCGCCGAAGAAGAAGCGGATTGTGAAGAAGAATGAGATTCCGTTCTCTACTCGCACTTCGTCGCTTGACCCGAGTGTCGTTGAGAAGCTGAAAGAGCAGGAGGCGGAGATGCATGCTGCTGATAAGCTTGTCATGGACACCGAGGTTTGTTTTATGACTGATTGTGTTGATGTGTGCTGATGGCATCCACAGGACCGCAAGAACGCGCTCGAGGAGTATGTTTACGACATGCGCGCCAAGCTCGACGAGCGCTACTCGTCTTATGTGCAAGCTGCTGAAAAAGAGAAGCTCAACGCGATGTTCCAAGAAGCTGAAGACTGGCTATACTCCGATGAAGGCGAAGACGCCACCAAATCCGCCTACGTCGCCAAACTCGACGCCCTCAAAGCCGTCGGCGACGCCATCGTCGCGCGCTACCGCGAAGCCGAAGAGCGACCCAAAGCCATGGCCCAACTCCGCGCAACGCTCAACGACTACATCTCCCAAGCGACCTCCGCCGATGACAAATTCGCACACATCAGCGAGAGCGAAAAGCAAAAAGTTGTCGAGAAATGCGCGACGGTGCAGAAGTGGCTTGATGACCAGAATGCACGGCAGGCTGAGAGGCCGAAGAATGTGGATCCTGTGCTGACGAGTGCGGAGATTTTGAAGAAGAGGGAGGAGGTGATTTATTTCGCGGTTCCGATTTTGACGAAGGCGAAGCCTAAGCCTGTTAAGGTGGAGGCTACGCCTGGGGGCACGCCTAATGGCCCTGGGACGCAGACGCCACAGAGTGGGACGCAGACCCCTGATACGGGGGCGCAGGGGCCGCCGAAGGGGGAGGAGGAGGTTCCTGGGCCACCCGAGATGGATGTTGATTAGAATGTTTGTGCCATTGTTTCGAGTCTGCGTTTCGTAAAATTAGCCGTAATGTAGGGGTTAGTTTCTGATTAGACCTTGATTCATGCATATGATGCGTAGAGCATATACAGTAGCGAAATATAGTGTACTACTATCGTTCAATGTCAATTTTCTTGCTGTCTATCGATAAACCGTTTATTGCCTTTTTTGGAATGATTACTTTGAGCTTCAACTTCCACGGCTCACCGCTAGCATGGCCCCTTCCGCTCAGGCGGAGAAACGACTGCTCTGGCATCCACGATGGGAGAACAAGTTCATGGTCGGAGGAGGCTCTCAGATGACAATGTACGAATGGGCACCCGACGAATCCCAAATCCGCCATATCACGTCACAAAACGACCTACAATTCATGAAGGTTCGCCCTCCACCCACTCGAGTAATCAATTCAACTCAAGATACTCTGACCCTTTCCCTCTAGTGTTTCGCATGGTCTCCAGACCCTACATTCGACGATCTCTTCGCTGTCGGTTCAGCATCAGGCCGCGTCGACCTCATCCGCCTCGAATCCACCAAACTCGCGCGGGGCGGCGTGCTCTCCAGCGGACCGGTCGTCACGCTCCCAGTACGCAACACCCGGTCGTGTAACGCTCTTGCGTTTTGTTCTACGGAACCTAATTATCTTGCTGTGGGTCTTGATAAAGTCCGGGGGGATGCGAGTCTTGTTATTTGGGATATCCAATCTGCTACTGCGCTTCTCTCGCCTACTAGTCTTCATGTGAATGGGGGTGGGGGTGGAGAAGAAGATGCGGTCGAACCACTACCACCAACAGCTGGAGTTGGAGTTGGAGCTGGAAGCACACACCCCCACCCCCGAATAGCACGCGCCGAACCCGGACCCGGACACCACCGCACCGACCCCCGCATCCTCCAACAACACGCCCCCACCGAAATAGTCTCCACCCTCGCCTTCCTCCCGCACGCAACGCACCTCCTCCTAGCAGGCATCTCCGCCCGCTGGCTCCGCCTCTTCGACCTCCGCACCCCCGTCCCCGCCACCACCAACATCGCAACCAAAGTCCACGGCATAGCGACTTCACCCCTCGACGCGCACCAGATCGCAGGGTGGGGCGATGGGGTCGTGTCCGTTTGGGATGTGAGGAGGCTGCCGGTGCCGCTTGTGACGTTTACGGAGAGGGATGCGGCTGCTGATGGGGCGAGGGTGCGCGGTGGGGGTGCTGGGGGTGGGGTTGGGTCGGGGTTTGGATCGGGGGCTGGGGTTGGGGTTGGGTATGGGTTTGTGAATCATGTGGAGTTTTCGAGCTCGAGGAGGGGTGTGCTTGCGGTGCATGAGAAGGATTCGGCGTATGTGAGGTTTTGGGATTTGCAGGTTGCGCATGGGGGGGAGAGTTGTTCGGATGGGGAGAGGTCGGGGGAGTCGTCGCTGAGTAGGGCTGCGGTTGGGAAGAGGTCTTGGGCGCCTTGGAATGCTGGTGGTGGTACTGGTGGTGGTGGTGGTGCTGGCGTTGGGTTGAGGCATGGTAATGTGGAGGCGCAGGAGGGGCTAGCGCTTGTTCTTTCTGATACGCGCAAAAGTATGTTCTTTCATGTTTTTTTTTGTGAGTTGTGCACGCACTGATATATGATCTTGATTGAAGCGACGAACTTTCGTAAACCTCTTGCGTCTTTCGCGCTCGTCCCGAGCAAGCAAGCGTTTTCGCTTACTTCGCAGGTTATGGTCGTGAATAGGGATGGAGATCTTGAACTTTATGCTGTGCATGATACGCCGAAACAGGCGTCGTGGAGTGCACGCGGGGATCTGGCGATTGGGGCTGGATTGGGGTGTAAGGTGCTCCCGGGCTTCGAGGACCGTGGGGTTCCACCACAGCCATGGGATATACACGTTCAGGATACGACGACGACTCGGGGACGCGGGAAAACGGTGAACTTGCCAGCGTTTGGGAGGGGCGATGAAGATGGATTCCCAGCTTTGGAAGGTAAGGGCGTGCCGTCGACACCGGTCAAGGCGAGGACATATAGTCCAGCTTCGTTTCGAGACTACCCGCTCGAGCAGTCTGAGCTGTCTGCGTCCCCGAGTAGTATTGGTGCTCAGACGGCTGCGAGACCTGAGGCTGCAGATGAGCCGAAAATAAAAGGACATCGACAAGTTGGAGAGAAGAGTTCACCGAGAGGGAAGCCTTCGATACGGAGCGTGTATCAAGTGGTGGAAGATGATATTTCGATGACGATGCGTCGGCGCACTATTCGTGGGTATGGGCTAGCAAACGTGAGTTGTATGCTTTTAGTGTCATGTCGTGTGTGTTCTGAGCATGATTTTTTTTTCAGCCGAAGCATAATTCTCAAGTCGTACAGGAAGACTCTTGCTCAGACACGACCTTGTCAGAGCTATGGGCTTGGATACATCGTGCGTTCCATTAGAACATCTCAACTCTAGATGTCATATTCAACTCCCACAGATTCCCGTGAACTCGTATGCTCGCCGACATCAAGATTACACGGGTATGAATTCTCAAACCAAGGGCTTTTGGGACTATGGGAAGGATTTGCAGCGCTGCCTCAGGTCCCTGAGTCGAATGCATCGTCTTTTAGCATCCTTGACGGCCTTTTGACTGTACCTCAAATTTCACCGGGGGATTCTAGTCTTTCTCCGTTATCTACTCCTGCTGCGCTCGACCCTTTGACGCGAATGAGACAGCAGCCTGATGATTTTGCGTATGGGGATTTTACTGCTGCCGTTGCTGCTCTATGTGCCCGACGGACATCGGGTTCGGGACGTCCTTGGAAACCTCCCGTGCGTAATACAGAGAAGCTTGAACAGAGACTGTTTGCGTTGCATCTCTGTGGATGGGGTGTTGGGGAGGAGGAGATGAGTCATAGGATTAGAAGGCAAGTGTGATTCATGTGTTTGTTGTGTTTATTGTTGAGCTTTTCCTGTAGGTGGGAGAAGGAGGGGCAGCAATCAAGAGCTGCGTGTTGGCTTGTCTTTGTGCGACAGTATCACAAGGCGCTGGAGTTGCTTATGCGGAGTGAAGGTATGCATATGTTTCGTTCTGACTGTTTGGTCTGTTTGGTGATTAATGTGATGTCCTAGATGAGATACACAATATCGTGTCAGGCACTCTTGCTGCACTTATCCCCAGCGCTGGCAGCACACCATCCAACGAAGTGCGAACCCACGCCGAGCGCCTCATCGTCCGCCTTGAAGAT
This sequence comes from Suillus clintonianus, assembly GCF_016758775.1. NCBI lineage: Eukaryota > Fungi > Basidiomycota > Agaricomycetes > Boletales > Suillaceae > Suillus > Suillus clintonianus. The sequence continues at coordinate 36,312 of NW_024539421.1, forward strand.
CCGTACTTCCGTGTTATGCTTACCCAGCTCACCTCCAAGGATTGGCTCAAGGTTCTCGAGGAAGAATTGCTTCCGCTGCGGGAGCGTCTTTCGATTGCCTTTCAGTTTCTCGAAGACGACACGCTCTCATCCTACCTCAAACGCACGACCGACCGGGCTTGTACACGCGGTGACATCGAAGGCCTCATAATCGCAGGGCTCACCCCTGTAGGCATGGACATCTTGCAGAGCTACGTAGACCGCACGGGCGATGTGCAAACCGCTGCTATCCTCGCCGCCCATGTATGCCCTGCCAAATTTGCAGACTCTCGGGCCGAGCGGTGGTTAGATACGTATAGGGACTTGTTGGACGGCTTCAAGCTGTTCCACCACCGCGTTGCGTTTGATGTTGAGCGGGGGCAGATACTGCAAGAGGCGGTGTTGGGTGGTGACTTGGCGCCGTTTGATTGGGCTCCAAAGCAGATTTTGATTCGGTGTAATTATTGTTCGAAGCCGATGAATCCTGTGTTGGGGGAGACACAAAAGGGACGGGTGGGTGCTGTTTTTTTTTTGTTGGATGTGGGAAGTACTGATGCTGAGTGATTTGGTAGCCTACTGCTTGTCCACACTGCAGTCGTGCTCTCCCGCGGTGTTCGGTCTGTTTGATGACACTGAGCATCGTTCCAGATTCCACGCGTGATGTTGAACTCGCGCACTCGCAGGCGGCCTACCAAGGTGATATCTTCATAGACAAATGTCGGAAGCCAGGCTGACTTGGTACCTCAGACACTATCGACGAAGCGATCGTCATCTGCCAGACATGTCGGCATGGCGGACATGCATCGCATATTCTTGATTGGTTCTTTGGTGAAGACGGTGCACGTTCGCGTGGTATGTGCCCTGTGGCGGATTGTGATTGTCACTGCGCGGATGAGTTCTAGGGCTTTTCCCCCTGGAGCTGGAGCCTGAGTTCGGTTTGTCCGCCTTGAGTCGGTGTCACTCCTTGGGGAACATCTGGTTCTTCACGGGACATATACATATTACAGTGCCTAATACTCGGGAATCCTACGAATTGGCTTTGCAAGTATTGGATGTCGAGTGTTTGGGGCGTATAATGGTTGATATTGTTATTCGTGCACGAGTTCGGAAGTAGACTATAGACATGCTCATTGTTAACTAGATGAAAAGATGGTTGTGCTGTGTCTCTATTAATGGCTATCGGTGGTATGTTGAGTAGATACGCAGCAGACGAACAAGACGAAACGAGTCCAGAATGTGGGGTCCTTGATGGGTTTTTCCTTGCCGCTAGTTCGTTCCGGTCGCTGAGCAGCATACAAGGGCTGCACAGAAATTATCGGATTCCGGAATGGGAAACACGCCCGCCCGAGAAAGACATCTGTTTGTCCCGTCTTCCATACGTCACGACGACTATTGGCTAATCATACAAGCATTCTTTGATGTACAAGTTAAAGCAACGGCAACTAGGTCTCATTACATTCCGAAATAACTTAGTTTGGCAAGAACTTCCAGTACTTCCTCTTGTAGCCCTCGACGCCTGGGGGAGGAGCTGGCTCAGTCACGATCTGAAGTGATGTTAGTCCATACAGCCAAAAATAAATCACCAGTGAAAAACAAACCGGGGTCCCCTTTCCGTTCTTGTTGAGAACACACACGCTGTCAATGTCTTGCTTATGGATCCTGTGGGATAAAGGGGACGGATGAATTCTCGGAACCACTGGAACTGAAGAACACACTTACACATAGTTTTCTCCATCCTCTGTGGACAACTGGAGCTCCTGAGGCACGTCCCTGCCTACGACCCTGTTTGACTATCATTTTACACTGTTAGCTCGCATCTATCAACATCAGATGGACTAACCCCATCATCGATCCAAATAAACTTCTGTTGCATAGGATCAAAGAGAGTCGCAAGACCCAAAACCTTGTTTACGACCAGGACCTTGATCTATAGGTGTTGATGAGCAAAGAAGCACGTTGCTGTAACGAGACAAACAGACGGTATCAGGGACGTCTTGGCCCACGACCTCATAGTCATTGTCCTCGCCCGCCATGGCGACATACCTGTCGACTTGAAACATATTCTTGATCGAGTATAGGCCGTCGCGGATCATTGTGCTAATAGTTGCTTGTGCTGAGTACTGAGTGGTAGAAGGGCTATTGATAGAAACTAATGGCAGAATCTACTGCACTTTTATACCTGGGTCTATACGCCGAAATCAGCATCGCACTTCGTTTGAGTCACAGTCTTGGGTCACGACTCACTTAGCTTTAAGCATATCATACATCAGATTCTATTGGAGCCTTCTTCATTGATGCTCGAGTATCATTAGGGGTTCGGCCTATCGTTCATGACCGCTACATTACGTAGAAAATGACCCCCCATCTTACCCCGTCATCCCAATTTCGAACAAGGGTACAAGTCGAACAGTCGCAGAAGTAGATTATCGGGGGTGATGACACCTTCCATCATGATCCAATCACTAACACATCGGCGGTTTCAACATTTTATCTCGCGCAAAATTTCAATCAAAATGCAATATAGAGTTCTCCAGAGCGTTCCAGGCTAGGTCTGGAATGCTCTAGCCAGGTCGAGATCTGCTTTTGATTGAAATTTTACTGGTGGCAAAAAGTGGTAAAATGCCCAAACCCCCGCTGTGTAACGATTGTCTGTGATGAAAATGGGTTCTGTTCGCATCACCCGTTCAGGTATTTTATGTCATTAGACAGGGTTATTGTATCCCATCCTGGTCATCGCGCGAAATAGGGGTGCGACATTAAACAATCGTTCTATCATAGGCGTTAGGTCAACAGTGACAGCCAGCATGAATATTTTCAGCGACTTACGGGACCGTCCGAGTGGCACTTTCATCAGAAATGGGGATGGGTGAACCTAACTCTACGCGCAGAACAGTGTAGCATATTGCCAGGTTTCGTCCAGCTTACGGGCTTATGGAAGTCAAGTACAAGAATGGTCTATCCGAATAGGATCGGGAATGAAAAAGGCATTGTGCGGAGTTTACCGAACGGTGATGGGAAAAAAGCGCTCACATTCAGTGCAATTGTTTCCGTGGGCCCAAGTCTATGACAGTCTGCACGTAAAATGTCAGCATCAGGCTACCAACGAAACGAAGGAGCACGTTGCCGAGCCATCGTAATGATCGTATAGCCTGATGGAGGTGGAGATCATCATCTAAATCGCATTTTTATTTTGGACCGTTATCGATGGAGGCACCACGGTAATGAGGAGTCTGTTTACCAACTCCGAGGCGCAAGAACTGCAATGGAATTGTAGCATGAACACCTGACCTATTTAGTTTTTCCCATTTCAATCTGCCATAACGCACCTGATGCTTAATATCCGTTATAGTTGTATCTACGAATGAGATACAGTGACTGTGACTGTGAGGCCAAATTGTGTAGTTCTGTATACATCAGCAAAACCCAAATGGGGTATGTGGCACTGCATATTGCCGTACAGTGACTCAGGGTTCGCAGGAAGGTCCCCCCATGTGCAGCCGAGCCGTAGTGTGTGCTTCGGATGTGTCATGCTGTGCAGTCGGGTACAGCTGGCACAGCGCTGCACAATCCTGCACAACACTGTAGCGCTGTATGACGCTGTATAGCACAAACCTGCTATGCAGTGTCATACAGTGGTGTATGGTGTTCCATAGCACTCTTATTACACTACCAGTACTGCTAGTATAGTTTTTGTTCTTGCATGCTAGCAGCGCATTAATACGAAGCCAATGATAATTCAATTCAAAATAAAATGATAGGACTAGTAAGTAGTAGTATGTAAAACTACGCGAGATCAACATCCCACTCTGAGCTGTCGTCACCTTCGTGATCACCAAGGCCGGCGCCATGTACATTCCTAACTCGATGGTCAATATACTGCTACTGCCATGAAAAATCATGCCGAAACTTACATGCCTTCCAATGCCCAAGCTTTGAGCATTTGACGAAGTTTCGGCCCGTGATACGCGTCTTTGTTCGTGCGGTTGAACAGCGTAGAAATGCGATCGTATGCATTCTCCGAATCCTCGATAGGCGTCTGCTTGGTGCGATTCACCTGGCCATATTTACTGTAGATGCAGATGACATTGCGAATCTAGGATAAACTCAGAATCAGTGAATGCACTTCAAGTTTAAGCATACTACAGGCGCACTCACAATAGTCCCAACGAGGAAGAGCGCTGCGGGCGGGATGGTCTTCTGAAACTCGGCGAAATGCTTTAGCGATTTGGATCCATTGTCATAAAATGACTTATGGCAAACGATGCGAACTGCGTCGTTTGCAAAGTTAGATGCACGACCCTACTAGATGTTTAGAATCGAATATCAAGGACGACGAACAACGTACCTCAGAATCAGGCTCGCCACGCAAATATATTGCTTTCTTCAGCAAAGCGGTTGCCTTGAGTTTGACGCTATCAGTTGTATTCCCGTTGATGCCGAGGGCGAGTTCATATACCATCGGAACGACAGTAAGTACAATCTGTTTGATCTTGCTGCGGAATGTTGCGGCATCGTTAAAGACCTAGATCCGTGTGACTTAGTTAATGGAAATATATCTTGGTAAAAATCGGAGCACTCACCACGGTAGCCATCCCCGTTTTGAACTCAGGGTAGTAGCCTTTGTATGTGTGTCAGTGGGCGGTAACACTGTAATTAGAGAAAAGAAAATACCTTTCTCGAGTTTGCGTTTCTGTTCTTGCCACTGTACGATCGCTTCCGCGATCACTTCACCACAGACTCCGGTACCACCGATGGATTCCTCTTTGTCGGGGAATGGGACTGAAGTAGCAATATAGAGCCTGAAATTAGCCTTCGCGCGGTCAAGGAGTTTTTGCCAGAGTGATGGGTAGAACCCAACATTAGTTGCATCACGATTGGTAGCAGCACCCTTCGCGTTCTTGGTGCGGTGGCGCCTCCCACTATCGATATCGACCTCATTGAGATCCTCCAAGTTGTCCTGCTGGTCAGAGTCACGGTCATCGCTTGACTGGGAGTTTCTTGTGCAAGCACGCTTGGTCTTCGGGTGGTGGTTCCGTGCACTGCTCAAATACGTAGGGGACGGAGAACGTGGTCGACAATTTTTCGTGTGGTGAGCCTGGAGGATATCATAATCGATATTTGGCTGAAAAACAGTGTCAATACATGGCGATAGTATGGGTGAGTACTTACGACTACGGGAGCGTTCAAAAGACTCGGAACTTGTTTGTTAGTACTCTGTAGACCGGATCGCTTTGGCGCCGTCCTGCTAGTGGTGTGGTTATTCCGATCATGACGGTCCATGCCAGCCACTCCCGCGCCATCCTCATCCTCATCCTGTGAACACACGCTATGATCAGGTGCTTGCGTAGGGTGTCTTGCTTGCGTGCTGCCACGATAGGTTTGATCACCGTGATGTGGGGGGTGCATGACGGTGTCACTCCCGTAAAAATCCTCCTCGTGCTCCATAATCTCATCCAAATCATCGTCTTGCGCAAAATCTCCACCCTCAAGCTCGTTATCAACGCCATCATCTTCTGCAAAATCTCTGCCCTCCTCAATGTCATCTTCATTCTCTTCAACGTCATCTTCATCCTCTTCAATGTCCGCCTCTTCATGACCTTCTTCAGTTTCAACGATGGTCATATTTTGACTGACGAAGGAACCGAAAGCAGGAGGAGTGCGAGCAACGGTATGGTGGGGTGTCATGGTCGCTGATGGCTCCCGCTGAACAGCAGTGTTGAGAATAGGAATAGATGAGCCCGAGCGTTGGTTGACGACAGAATGAGAAACACTACGAGAAACAATACGAGCACCAGCAGGATGCTGGACAGCTGGAATTCTACTTTCATCAGCCTGATGGTCATAAGGAGCGCCATAAGAGGCGCCGTGAGAGACACTTCGAGAAGCACCGCGAGAAGCACCACGCCGAGAAGCACCACGACGAGAAGCACCACGAGAAATACCACAAGAGACGCTGCGAGAAGCACCTTGAGAGGTACCATGATCATGGACATAGGGCCGGGCAGGAGATATCGTTAAATCAGGCTGAGGATCCGTTTGGTGGGACTGGAGTGGTTTGGAACCAACATATGTTGAGGGAACTGGATGACCCTGCAAACCAAACCTTCCCGTATCCGCGACGTGTAGAGCAGGTGTGGGACCTGCAGCACTAGGGTTTGACTCGGATGCCTCCTGCTAAATACCAAACATTAGTACCGCCGTGATGATGCAGTTTCAGGAATGAACATCAACCAAGCAGGTACTTACTATTGCACTTAAGTTTTCTCCGAGTCTCAAGCTGCCGAGGAGCTTTTCCTCCCTTCTTCTTCTTTGCCACCGGAGCCATCGCATTTTCAGGTTCATCAAACGGGACAACGACGTTCTGAACCTTTGATTTTCCAGGTGCTCTGGCCGGAGTCTGAAGAGCATTTCCTATCTTCTCTAGCTGAGAATTCCTTCCTCCAGCACCAGCACCAGGTCGGTTGGAACGACGACGGGGAGGTTGGACCGACGTCACTGGGTTCATTGTCGATGTCTGATTCAACGACTTGAAGCGACGGGACTCCGACTTGTTGCCCCCTCTGTCGGCCCATGGTAAGCACACGACTAGTAGGCGAGTGATGGAGAAGATGAACCTTCAAAATCAGGTTAAATAATAGTTACAGCATCCATGGGTAGGTACCAGCATGGTGCTTAATTACTAAGTGGTAGTACTACCGAATCCGAATCGTACCGACACGTTCACGAGTTACGTACTAGTACTACAGTAGCAAAGTCCAGCACTAGTACCTCTGTCCCGACTCCCTGCTCAATCTCAATGACAACTAATTGCCCTAACTGTTTGAAAGAGTTTCAGAGCGCTTGGGCTGTTTCACGACACCTGAGCCAGCCCCTTACATCCTGTCTACGATGGGTTGATCAGCTTGAGGATGCAGCGCAAATCTTGCAAGACTCACAGTTCGCGGACCAGCACGCAACTCTCGGCCCATCTGAGTCGTCATCCAACCCTCGTCATTCCAGAACACCAAGCCCTTTTCAAGTTCAAGTTGATAGTGAGGAAATGGTGCATGTTCAGGATTTGAATGACTCGGGCTATTTCTACGGTGACGAGGGAGGCGTGGTGGGCTTGGAGAGTGACCTGCCAGGGTCGGTTGAAGAGCCTTTGGGCAGCCCAAGCTTCGGAGAAGCCCTTACGTCGAGCGCTTCAGGAACGCTGCGAAAGTGTATCGGCGCGGCCAGACCCTTTTGGGACAGGTTTAATATGGATCCCTATTCAGCATATCGCAAGGACAAACCTTTACTATCCATTCGCGATCCCGTCAGGACTGGGAGCTCGGCAGCTTCTTCTCCTGTGCTCGTCATTAAGTATGGCCGCCATAGATGAGTTCCTGGAGCTCGAATTAGTACGGCTTGAGTCAGCTGGCATGTTACCGTCACAAGTGCTGATTTCTTCGCAGATTAAAGCATTGTCTCTCTCCTTTTGTACAGCCAAGGAGTTGCGTGGTCGTGCTGAGCTGCTACCTCCTGTTCCGAAGTGGCAGTACCGCATAGTCTCAACCACTCACCCAACAAAACAGCCGCTATATTTGTACTGGCGCGATCCATTGGATTGTATCGAATCGCTTTTTAGCCACCCGTTGTTTGCTAAAGAAATAGATGTCACGCCGCAACGTGTATATCACACAGTGGAACGCACATCACGAATTTACAATGAATGGCTGACAGGTGACGCAGCATGGTCGATGCAGGTAATACATACCTGACTATCAATGGTCTCCAACTTGCTAACTCTCACATCTCATCGTAGTCACAACTTCCAGATGGTGCGACATTGTTAGGCATCATACTGTCCTCTGATAAGACCAAACATCACCAACATGACTGGTGGACGTGTCGCTCACCCCGCTCCTGATCAGCCTTGCCAATATCAAGATGGCAACTCGAAACAAGGCATCCTCACATGCTTTCCTCCTAACAGCGCTGCTTCCAATTGCTGAATTTCTGCATCCAGTGAAACGGAATGCAGAGTGTTCTTGAAGCCCGCTTAGTCCACCAGTGTCTAGATATCGTGCTAGAGCCGCTCAAGCAAGCTGCACGCATCGGGCCGGATGATGTCGGACCCACTTTGGGAACCTCAGATACTGTTTCACTCCCTTAGCTTCGTACATTGTCGATACACCCGAGGCATGCATGCTCGCATGTGTCCGAGGAAAGACCTCACCGATCACTATGGCTATGTATGAAAACTTCGGAGACGCCTTCCAGCACTCCCCTCGAACAGCTAAAATGACTCTCGACCAGCTTTCGAGCATTAGTTGTGACCCCCTCGACGTCGAAGGTTACTTTAATGCATGCGCTCCATTCCGCCTGAGTGGCGTAGCCCAGCCATTCTGGCGTGATTGGTCACTTGCGGATCCGCATGTATTTTTCACTCCCGAACCCCTGCATCACTGGCACCGTGAGTTCTATGATCACGATGTTAAGTGGTGTCTTGCAGCTGTTGGCGAACAGGAACTAGACTTTCGCTTCTCCGTTTCGCAACCACTCACGACGTTCCGACACTTCAAGGATGGCATTTCCAAGCTTAAACAAGTCACTGGAAGAGCCCAACGTGATATGCAACGCTATATTGTTGCTCTCATTGCCGACGCAGCCCCCCGTAGTGTTGTGATAGCTGTTCGCGCGCTGATGGACTTTCGCTACATATCGCAAGCGACAACGATCGACGAAGCGCATTGTCAAAGATTCTCGGTGCCCTCGAGGAATTTCACGAACACAAGCAAGAAATCATTGCTTGCGGTGCACGTCGAGGTGCAAAGAGCAAACAGGTCCTCGACAACTGGCATATACCCAAATTGGAGTTGATGCAGAGTGTCGAGCCCAGCATACGTCAAGTCGGCTCTCTCTTGCAGTGGTCTGCTGACACCACAGAGCACGCTCACATCACCCTAATCAAGGATCCCGCAGATTCCTCCAACAACATCAACTATGATGCTCAAATATGCCGGTTTCTTGATCGCCGAGAGAAATGTCGAAACTTCCAGATTGCAACATCAATAATCGCTCGTTCACAATCACAGTCACAAGCTTCTACTTCTCGAATGACGGACGCCAGTTCGGAACATCATGACGAGTCGCACGACGAAGATCCACACGCCGACAAATCAAACTTGCAGACAGGTTTGGATGATCTCTGGGGGCCGAAGCGTGTAGTGACCGATTTCTTCAAGAAGGCAGAGCAACTCTCTTCAGATATTGAAGTAGCCAGACCTCTCCACACATTCGTGGTCGGTGCAGCAGCAATCCACCTGAATTTCGATCCTTCGATACGACGCATACCAGTCGATGTCGTCGCTGAAAAATTCTCTCTACCTGACTTGCGGGGAGCACTCGCTGACTATATTCAACGAGAGGGCATGGCTCAGAACGTCCACTCGCTGAGGGGACAACGCCGAGCATTGCCTGATGCACCTCTTCCTTTTAATGACCTTATGGTCTGGTTTAAAGTACGCGTGCAGCAGGCATCGTACCACAGCCCATCAATCACTCCTCCTGCTCTCACAGTCAACGCGCATCCTCCGAGCGCAACTTGGAAGTATGGGCGTTATGACGCTGCTATTTTCACTGTTGATGACACCGGACGTGAACAATGGCCTACTAGTGGGCTTAAAGGTATGTTTCTCAGATGTCCATTTGTATACTTGTGTCCGAGTTTGACATCCGAGCAACTTGCAGGCCATGATGTTGTTGAGGTGCACCTTATCATGCAACCGCTTCCTCCACGAGGAAAACCTGGTAGTGCCCCTTGGGCCACGCGTTTTCTTACTTATGTTCAGCGCCTAGATGTTATGCCTCAGCGTCATGGAAGCTTGCTGGAATGCACAACACAGATGCATGTTTTAAAACGTGCAATGCGATCAGCAGGGACTCCCTTCGGTGATATCCTCCCACTAGATCAACTTCGTTCTTTTGCTCAAATTATCCCCCGCTTTGGTCGTGTTGCTGATTCTCGTTTAACAGCACAAAATAGTGCTCACTTTGCTCAGACATTCTTCCTAAATAAGTACATCAACAAAGACTTCTACTATGCTATCTCAAACTAGTGTAGTCTTTTGCATTATGATTCAATGGTATGAAGATGATAGTTGATATTAATTATTGAAGCACTCTGCGCTCGATGTATGATACTATGCGTCACTGTAAGACACTGCACAATCCTAGACTGTACGAGGACCTGCTGTGTAGCGCTGTATAGCGCTACCTTACGACACGTGGCTCTCAGCTGACTAATAAACTCCAGTCATCAATGGAGATGATTGACAGGCCAACCCCCACTGGTTGTCAGCATCATACTACCTCTCTCAATGCCTGTCACCAGCAATCTCACTGGCATGGCTCTTCCAGCTCTTTATTCTAAGCTCTCACAGAGTTCAAAATCTTGGCTCTCAAGATCACCCTCAATGAATTTGATCCTCCCTCCTCAATGTGTACAACTCGAGAAAATCTCCTGTTCCTTGTATAATCATGTTCCAACGGAAACAGAACTTCAAGACAAGCAAATCCTTGAAGACCTCAAGACAGCAATAAAGACAACACTCGGGGTTCAATTTACAGACTTGGATAATCCCAATTCTTTAAGCTTAGGTTAGTATTTCTCAGATCGCTTACTACACATTCAAATCTTCTTCCTGACCATTCATCAACACAAACTTGAAGACCATTGCGCCATTGTCCTTGAAGCACTCCAACATCCTCAACCTCATACAATTGTAGGCCGATCTACACGTTAAGTATCGTAGATTCATATTTACCGTTATCTGAGGTCATCGCCGATATCACGCCTGCAGAGTACGCGGTGGTGGTAGCATTTACATCGGAAGAGCGAGATTTTGAAGTCAGAGCAAAGTAAACACTAGAGTAGTAGCTGAGTCGTACGCGTACACTGACCACGTCTTATTTCTTACTACAGATTCGTCTACTTCGCGGATACTCAAGATATATACATCATGCCCCCCTTCCCGTCCATGAACAACCAGCTGCGCACCTTGCGAAGGCCGTGAACAAGTTCATGGAAGCCATCCCTTACGACAAGCTCCTGATCGACACCACTGTACACCTCAATCACCGCATCCAAAACAAGGATTCGACGAATATACCAGATCTACACCTTACCGTCACAGCACAACCCCCGGAGGATATAGAGTCAGATGAGATGGTGGTAGCGAAGCCGGTGTCCAAATGGGTTGGAGAATGCGGGCTTTCCTCAGATACCAACTGCATGGTGCGGAAGCTAAGCAACACATGCGACGGCCATCAAGACATTGATTACGCTTTCATCATATCCTTCAAAGAGCGAATTAATGGCAACAACCGAACGAAGGGGATACCACTATTCAACAACTTCGCTCAGCTCCCGCGCTAGATTACGAAGACTTCATCCCATCCCGCATCAAGAAGAGCTTGAGGTTTGGACCGGTGGAGATCAAGTCTCACACCTGGATTGATATCAGCGAGGTCCGCTATAGCATATACAAACGTGGCACGGACGGTCACTTTGATTTCAACAACAAGGATGCTTCTACCTTCGCAGAGGGGGTACGTACTATGTGTTCACCTTATTAGTATCTACTAATTTTTGGCCTCAACTCGCCCCCCACAGACCCTTTACCCCGTGTTGCAGATGGGTGATGTTGAACGCATGTTGGATAACGCCGCAGATAGCTTGAAGGATTACATTGTATCGTTGATGGAGGGTATGGGTCTTGAGGAGAGTGCAGTTCAGAGTGCGCGTGATTCCCATCCCGTATTCGAGCCCGTTTGGGGGGCAGCCCTCAACTCTATCTCCTCCGCGATCTACCTTACAGCATATTGCCGCTACTTGACTGGCGCCACCACAAATACGACAAACGCAAGACAATGCACGTTGTCGTTCAACAACCCACAAGCTCCGAGTCTACCAGTACCGGACCCAACCGAATCCTTCGACCATTACGGACAACTTCTTCCTCATCTGATCCCACAACTCGCCCCTAGTCCGCCACGACGCCGGCCTCTTCATCTACTGGGTTATTGCTCGACGTGCAGCCTGAGCGCTCAGCAAAGAAGTTGAAGGTTCAGCCGGAAGGTGAAGGGTCTACTAGGGGGAAACAGCAGAAGGAGGCAAAGGCGCAGGTGAATGGGAGTGGGAGTGGAGGGGAGTGGCAAGGGGAAGGGGAAGGGGAAGGGTCGTCAGTAGTGGGCTCTTGCCGTGCTGATCGTCAATGGTAAGTGTCCGTTGTTCGACTCAACTTCCTCTTAACACTGACGATTTACAATCGGTAGTACTTCAAATCTTCGCTTGTTCCGAGTCTATCGCACCAGCACTCCGAGTCTTTGAATTTGCTGGTCTACTACTACTAGTTTGTTGCATTTCTTTTGTACTTTCAGAGCCTACTACTACTATGGATGTTTCTCACTGTACTGTGCGCTAGTTAGCCTATGTAGGTACTATGAGATTCGCGTACAATTTGTCACATCACGTTTAACTACTCACTCTCGGCGTGACCCGGGAAAATTGAACTACTAACAGCATAACTTCAATGGCCTCCGGTGCCCAACCTGCAACAGACACGTCTCTTACAGGGATTTCACCTGATCATCATGATCAAAACGCTCGCATGAGCCCCAGACCCATCTAATAACACAAGCAATTCACGCCGGAACGTGTGCCAGTACCACCAAAACCAATAGGACCTTTTTCTGCAGTCTCCAGCTCAAGCACAGAAGGACCAGTCGTAAACAACACATCCATCATCCATCATCGCACTCCATCCAAGTCGTCCATCTCTGAGGCCCAACATATGTCTACTACTGTAGTACCTACTGCTATGCAAGGTGTTTTGCATTCTAACTTGAAGCACATTGGAACGCCTAGGGCCATTGGCGCTCTACGAAACCGATCCCCTGCATTATTGCGCCACTTGACCACGCCGAATGTTGCGCGTTCTACTCTCGGGTTGAACGCGAACAAAGTTCCATCACCTGTATTCTCGGTAAAAACAGAGTCAGACTCAAACTGCGAAGACAGCGACAATGTAAGTTCAACAGCATCCATACACGCTATCTAGTACTAAATGTCAATATTGCCCAGGAATCTACTCACACCATCGACACCCAGGCCCGGTCTAGCGAGGAACACAAGGCCCAGCTCGTTTTGAACGCGACCCGTGCACAGCAGATGTTTGCTTTGCGGAGAAGACACTCGCAGATTGCGTTGTCCAGCAGAATAGAGCACTTGGGCTCCTCTACCAGTTCGAGGCTACAGAAGCTGGGAGGAAGTTGGAGGACGCTCATATCGACATCGGTTATGTACGTCATTCGGTCCGCAAAATCGGCATCACATTGCTCGAAGACTCTACTAGTAGTAAGCCTAGAAAACGTCGTCGCAAATCTACTAGTCAGGTTGATGGTGATACGCAGCCCGGAAGTAGACTTGGCTCTGCCACTGCCCGGGCCACTGGCAGGTAATTGTATTCTGTTAAATTTGTTCGACCGCTCCTATTGACGTATTTTCTATGAAATAGATACAGGATCTGCGAGCGCGACCCAGAGCTGAGTCAAACACTCGAGATTCTTCTGAGGTAGCGCCCGATTCCTTGACCTGTTATTCAAACTATAGATACTCTTCTGGCACGACTATATATACTGGCAGTACTACTAGTACTATACTGTTTGACTTGATATCCCGGATCTACTGTATTAGCAGTCGCAGTACATTCTTTCAATGAATCAATGTTTGTTTCAAGTCGTTCTTTTAAGTCGTTCAAACTCAAGTCAACTCGAAGAGCTGGTAATACTAGTACTACTACTCGTCGTTCGCTGTAGCGCGCTATGTGGTGCTATGTCGCGCTGCAGAAGTCTACTTTATGTACAGTTATGTCATTGTGCACTGCACGTGGTCGCTACACATCACTACAGGTGCCTGCAACTGCTGTAAGGTGCTGTAAGATGCTGTAAGCTGCCACGGTAGCTGTGCTAAATTTAGTGTTTTGCTGATGGAGACCATAGTCATCTTCCGCTTCTCGATAGCTTGACTAGGCGGGGAGGAACATATTGCTTTTCAGCCATGTCGGTGTCTGCCTGCTCGTGGCTTTCGTCATCGTCCATGCTCGCTGATCTTCTTCGATGTTGTTGTCGGCTTTGCCCTCATCCTGATCGCCATCGTTGGTCAAGGTGTCGTCCTCGTCTAGGCCTGGGTCCTTGTCCTCGTCTAGGCCTGGGTCCTCGTCCTCATCTAGGCCTGGGTCTTCGTCCTCGTCTAGGCCTGGGTCCTCGTCCTCGTCTAGGTCTTCGTCCTCGTCCTCGTCTAGGCCTGGGTCCTCGTCCTCATCTAGGTCTTCGTCCTCGTCTAGGCCGGGTCCTCATCCTCGTCCTCGTCCTCGTTCATGTCGTCACCCTCGAGCTCGTCCAGATCTTCATCTTCCTCCTCAGACTTCTCCTCATCCCCATCCTCCTCGCTGTCGGTATTCTGTGACTGCGCAGTGTAGATTCAGAGAATTCATGAAAAGGTCGGATGAAAATCTCACTGCAATTGTGCTACTTAGCCGATGTCTTTGGTTGTTAGTATGGTTGCGGAGAAACTGTTGGATCCAGGCGCGAACTGGCCACGCGTTTGCAAACTTGCGCAAAAACTCGTGTTTTTTTCTGCACCTACACAGCCTCAGTTCTAAGTTCTGTCAGGTCTTGTATACTTACCTTTGTTACTACAGAGCAACATCGCTGTCATCTTGTCCATGGCGTGTCATTTGAAGGTTCAAATACTGTCTACAGAGTTGTCTCGTAGAATCCTCGAGTTAGAATATCAGCCAGGATTATTTAGACACGTTTGTGCGCATATAGTCTGCTATAGTTACCATCAGTGCATTATACTGCCGCTTGTCGTTTCCCAGGCCCATCGCCTGCTGCAATTGGTATCCGGTACGTTTACCAGCAGCTCCAGCTGGCTTCAGGATCAACCTTTTGGGCTTGGG
>NW_024539422.1:0-48301 GCF_016758775.1 Suillus clintonianus
ATTTTCCGGTCTTTTGTCTGAGTTGTTCTTCGCATATTGATTCAATGTTGCAGGCATTTGAGGTACACTCATACTGGTAAAACTGCAGAGCAAGCTGCAGCTCTCGAACTCCTCGACATTGATGGGATGGATGACGACTCGGAGTAGTCGCTGGCTCGTTCTCAATAGATATCTCATTGTTGATAGTTTCATATGACGGTATTATGGTTGCGAACATATACTACCTATTAGATACCCTTCTTTAATCAAAAGACTATTTTTTCGTGTAACATTCAGTGTGATTGTATGATCTGAGCCAGCAAACTCAGATATATCTACCCAAATGTAAAGACAATAGCACAGAAATTGTTCACAATACCTTCTGATTATCGAGGATTATCAATGGATTATCAAGGGGTAACATAATCCATCTAATTTTCTAAAACAGCTAATTATCGGGAATTTCACCAATTATCAGGAATTACCAGAATTACCAGCAATTAGTTGGAATTAGGGCGGGAGGGTTTTCCTGATGCACGTTTTTCAGATTCCCATCCGGAGGCGGTATTCTCTTGCCCGACGGGTCTTTGTCCCAACTCCTTTACTTGTACGACCTCGATGGTATCCTTACGAAATCTGGACCTCTTGGCGTGCCGTGGCACCCCAAGAAGCGCCAAGACTTCGCTTTCTTGTTCACCTACTTGGGACTGTTATGGGACTTGATTCACCGCTCGGTTGCCCTACCCGACGCGAAACGCCAGAAATACTTGGCGAAGATCGCAGCTATTCTGTCGGCCCTCTCGGCTGCACGCCCTATGTCATACAAGGACGCCATGAGTATTAATGGTACCCTGTCCCATGTCACTTTCGTCATACCTCGCAGCAGGTCCTACTTGTCGAACCTCGCGCACTTTATCTCACAATTCCCGTCACGCTTCGCGTCGAGACGCCCACCCCCTTCGGTCGTCAACGACTTGAAGTGGTGGTTCAACATCTTATCCACTCCTCCTCCTCCACGACCATTGAAAGCGAGGGGAACGCCGCAGGACATCGACCTTTGGGTTGATGCCTCGACGAACGGGTAATCGTCCATTCGGACAACCAGGGAGCCATTGGCGCTTTTCAGCGCGGGAGAAGTAGAAATTTTCACGTTAACCTTAGCATTAGACGCGTCGAAACGATCACGATCGCCTCCAACGTACTTCACATCCTCGATTACACAGAATCAGCCAACAACAGGGTGGATCTGATCTCACGCGGCGAGATCGACCCGCGCCTGGGCAAACTTCCCAGCTTACAGCTCCCTTCCGAGCTCACACCATTCTTGTTGCCTCATGTCGGTTAACCACACCTCCCCTGCGTTGGCAAGTGTCGACGCTACGACGTCATTGGCCCGTTTGCGGGATGCTCTCAAACAGCAACCGCATTTCGGGGCGCCGCCCAATGTCACTCGTAAAACACCTAGGCCCCGGAAGCCTAGGCCAGTAAATTCAATTGTTCACTCAATCTTTCGCCCTCATGTCCTCGCTCGGGATCGCATTATTTTTTGGACGTCACCACACACAGACTCTTTTCGTAGCGCAGCTATCAATGAACTTCCTATTGGCGCAGTTATCCAACTCTTTAACGGTCTCCTCGCTTCTGTAGAACCCAAAACGCGCGAGAATCATGGCGCTGGTTTACTTCGTTTTCATCAATTTTGCGACGCGAACAACATCTCAGAACAGAGTCGCATGCCAGCTTCAGAACTTCTTATTTCTTCTTTCATCGCTTCCTGGATAGGAAAAGTCGCAGTTACAACAGCAGACAATTGGTTAGCCGGTTCGTTATGGCTTGTTCTTTGAACGACGAGCACAATCTACCAGACACGCTCTACCAGGACTACGTTTTTGGCATGATTTCCACGGAGCGCAATGGAATGGACAACACCTTCTAAGGCGGACAAAAACTGCTCTTTCAAAACACGTCCCCGAGTCTTCAACAATGATAACCGCGAAGGAAATCCAAAAGATGAGTAAAACATCTTCAGCAACTTTGTTTGCAGCGAGAGCTGACATAGGTTGTGCGGATGTTTCTTTCGTCAACGTTCATCATCAATTCGTCGTGACCGGTTCATCTTATAGTACTGTACCACCGGTGACTCTGTTTTACAGATAATTGATGTTCCGTTTAATGCCCGACTTGCAGTAAGTTGCTATTTTCTTTCCTCAATGAGCTGGCGAGGTGCTCGCTATTTATATGTAGTACATGGGACCTGAGAGCGCCCGCTACCAGCAGCCACACCCGTAGTGTAATCAAAATCATGCATCATTCTTCAACTGGACGACTCAAACCACGGATTCGCGTCTGCATACCGCATTGCACCTGTTCGTTGGTGATCGACGCTTTGACTTAGCACATATAGGGACTTGCAAGCACTCCGTCAATTCATGGGTCCCGAAGCTCAGCGTACGTTTATGTGATCTACCAATTGAATCATCTAGGTTCATCTCCACAGGGCCCGAGTATCATTCATATGTCATCGTGATCTGGTACGTCTTCACTCAGCTGATGAGCTATCTTGGTGAGGTTCTTGAGAGCTATATGCGGCACCTCACCAGCCAGTGTTACGTCATCGTTCCCCAACCCTTACGTTCGATGTTCTCCAGGCGCGCGGTACTGATGCACTTTAATCAACAAGGAGCAACACGATTTTTGCAAAAAACCTTACAAGCAAGGTTAGTATTGCATATCCTTGCTTGCCGGGGGTTCGCGGGCGCTCATCGCTCGAAGTCTGATTGAGACCGATGATTCGGAGCCGCCTGGCCTCTTCAATAGCACCCAACAATCAACATCAGTGCGACTCCCAACAGAGCCACTTCTTGTCTCATTTTGTAGCACTGATGTCAAACGGCAATCATGCCAACTCCACTCTCAAGCTTCTGTTCTTGAGGCGCCCGAAGCTCTTCTTCCTCACTTAGTAGCCCTCTCTTGGGGTAGCTGGGGGCTGAAGAGTGGAGCGGGCGCCAGCTGCGTTCAATGTTGATACTAGTAACAGGCTGCCAATCGGTTGAAGAAAATTGCAGGGTCGAGGCTTGAAGGTATGTCCGCTCCAGCTTCGTCTAGCTCTATAAAGTCGGTGACGCGATCTAAGATGTTGGGCTGGTCCGAGCGTTAGCTCGGGTTGGGACGCAAGCAAGGTGGAGCCGCTGGGAGGGCGGGAACCTGCTTACGAATTCGATCGCGCACAAACTCTTAAGCAATGTTGGCTACTAAAGCTAAGGGATGGCCTTAGCCAGATTAAACATGAGTTATTCTATGCTGACAATGAACTATAAACTCTGCGATAACACTTGAGGGAGGGATGGGTGGGTGCAACGAAACGATGATATAACGAGTGAATGTGATGTATACCGAATTCGATGTCGGTAGTAGGTCGAAAAAACGAATGAGAGGAAAACGGCAGCAGCGCTCGGCTGGAAGTGTGGTGCCGGGAATCTCCGGCAAGCTATGATTCCCAGCACCTTACAATCCAGCTTTGTCTAGCTCTATAAAGTCGGTGACGCGATCTAAGATGTTGGGCTGGTCCGAGCGTTAGCTCGGGTTGGGACGCAAGCAAGGTGGAGCCGCTCACCCAGCACGCTGGAACGCCCGCGGCTCTAGCTGCTCAGCCCAACAACGAGTGGAGGCGACCCTATCGAGACGATGCGTTGGCGAGGTGCTGCGACGATATTTGCTCGAACGCACGAATGTAGGTCTCGTAAGCGAGAGATTTCCAACGCCCCGCTATTCGCACTATTTCGGGGTCGACTTTTTTTGCTAAGTAGAATGAAGCACCTCCAATGCGAAACGAATGGCCAAATGAAGTCCCCCAACCCCATTCTATTAAGATTGAATTTATTCGCTCCATGGCTCGGGCCTTCACCATGGGGCGAATATCGCCTTTGGAATCACGCCATGAA
This sequence comes from Suillus clintonianus, assembly GCF_016758775.1. NCBI lineage: Eukaryota > Fungi > Basidiomycota > Agaricomycetes > Boletales > Suillaceae > Suillus > Suillus clintonianus. The sequence continues at coordinate 3,921 of NW_024539422.1, forward strand.
AACAGGGGGTCCACACCCAGTGCTGGCACCACATTGGCGAGGTTGCGAAGGGCAGCAAGAGGACACAAGTCCCCTTGCTCGTTGAGAAATACTGACTGAGTTTCCCCAGCTCGAGCTGTTTTTGCAGAGGGGAGGTCCAGACGTGCGTACGGGCTTCCTCGCAAGTCCGTGCTGAAGAAGGCATCTGCTCTCGAAAGGTGTTTCGAAGGAGAGAAGGCTGCACGTGAGGTTACTGACACTTCACCAAAACGCATCATGCCGAAGAAAGCACATGATGCCATTGCCCACACACAGGCGTCGAACGGGTCTGAAAGGGTGAGGGTAGCTTTGAGTGCTGTTAGCATTGGTAGTGTGATGGGTGGTCGGAGGGGTTTACGACGGCTGCTCTGCAGGTTCTCGAGGCCTCGCAAAGACCAGTTGATGCGGCTGTGGTGTGCATCCGAAAGCGGGGGTTGCCAGCCTTGGGCTATGTGCCAAGCACGCACTGCTGACAGATACTTTTGTGCCACGCTAACTGATATTGGCTCGAATGGGGTGTTGCTGGATATAGATAAAATGGAGTCGCCAGGACTAGGGTCCGTGACAGCCCACAACGCGAAGGAGTGAAGAAGTTCGAATGAGGCCGGGAGCCGGTCTGATTCAGAAATCGAGAATATGTCGCAAAATAGATGAAATTTTCGAAGACCGGCCCCATAGGAACCTGTGTCCCTGAGGGACGCTCGATTAGCCATGCTGGCAATATGGGATATTACTGGGTTGGTTATCGTTGACGCTGGAGGATAGTTCACTCCTCGCCAGAGGAAAATTCGCTCGGATGCCTTACAAGGTGGGCGGAGGGAGGACGGTTCAAGCTCCAGTGTCGCGGATGGACCCAGGGGTATATTAGAAAGGTGGTTACTTGGAGGGGATATCTGCAGTGTCATGATGACCACGGGATTAGTTTGCCAGCGAGGTGGGGTGGCAATGGAATAGAGACTGGGCTCGAAGCTCCAGGAAATCCGGCCTTGAAGGCTGGAATATCTCCGCGAGACGGAGCGTCTGCAATGTTGCCACGGGAGGGGACATAAATGGCCTGCAGACGCACACAACACTCTGCCTGCATACGGTAGAGGTGCTTCAGGACAGCATTTGTCTCTGAACTGCGCGAACGTCCTTTGTTGGTTACGGTCACCACACCCATATTGTCCGAGCGTACGACGTAGCACCGATTTGATGGGGTAGCTGCGGAAATTATGCCTTGGACAACGATTAGGAGAGTCATACCAGAGAGGTGCGGAAAATGTAAATACCCAAATGAAGGGCAACTCGAAACCCTAGCTCGATGGCCACAGCCTCTGCCCAACCGATATTGAAGGCACGCGAAGGCCCGACTTTGAAACCTGGTGCCCAGCGCCAAATAGCCCAGTGGCCCTGAACGACAACACCAATCCCAAACGATGTGCTTGCGTCGCCCCACCATCCGACGTCTAGTGGGGAGGGTGCAGCTAATGGGATGCGGTTCGGAAGGTGCGACAGTAGGAGCTGAATCCAGGGGAGATCTGCAGCTACAGCTGCTGATGGTCGAAGGTGTGCTCGGGCTGAGCGGTAACCCGCTGCGAACACTGCTACAGAACGAAGAAAAGGCCGGACTAGGGGGAAAATGCACGCGACATGCACTAATTTGCTGTGCAGGCCAGCGGCCTCCTTCGCCGTGAATGATGCACCGGCCAGCTGCCAGCTGGCAATTAACTGTTGTATCTTGTGGAGTTTCTCGACTGGAAGCGAAACCATCTTGCCCTCGAGATCCCAGTCGAAACCAATGTATCTTTGAATTGCCGTGAAACGACGCAGTTTCTCGAGGCTCCATGGCACGCCACAAACACTTGTCACAGCCATGAACTCGGCCTCGGACCACGATTGATGGGGTAGCCTGATGACAAGAAAATCGTCTACCCACTTGCGGATCAATTCGAAACCTGCCTTGCCATAGATTGCAACGAGCATGTCTGCGACCGATCCAAAGACGCCTGCGCTGGACGTGAGGCCAAACATGAGGGCACGGTCGACATATACAATGCCTTTCCAATATACGCAAAGGGAATTTTGCTGTGCGGGTGAAACAGGTATAATGCGGTATGCAGATGAAACATCGAAAGTTGCAGCAACGCAGCCGGGGGGTAGGGATAGAATGAGAGCAGCTGTCTCGTCGAAGGTGCCCCAGACTGTTGGAAAGTCGTCTGCATCGATTCCAGCGTTGACGGAATAAATATCAGAGAGATTGCGAGGATAGGAAAGGTCTTGCACGATGCGAAATTTGTTTGAGCCCGGTTTTGGGACCAGACCCAGCGGAGATGAATGAAAAGGGCCAATTAAAAGCTCTAGGTCTGAAGGACAGAAGCCGATAGAGTATCTGCCAGCTTCTTGTTCGGAGAGAATGTACGAGTCGATTATTGAGGGATTGAGTAAGGAAGAGGTATGGTTTTCGAAATAAATAAGTTTCAGAAGGTGGTTCGGCTATGCCGACATTAAAACCATTGCGGATACCGTTTACTATGTGCTGCCAGTCATTGAATATACCATATTTACGAAGGAGTTCCTCGACTCACGTAGCGTCGAGGGGAGTAACCACAATGCGAGGATCAAGCACGGGCTTTACAGCCACCGGCTCCGTGGGAGGAGTCTCCGCACACGCTGCAAGAGTGAACATTCTTGCATCCACTACCGAAGGTGCAGTTTGAGCTGCTCGCCCAATTGAAACAGAAATGCTTTCCGTTACCTGCTGCGAGAGCGTGTTTGCTCCGCGCGCCAGTGGCAAGGGAGGCAACCGGTTTTCCTGCAACTGTGGTGTCGGCAGTGCAGTCTGCGGGCAAGTGACCAGGTGCCCCACACCGAAAGCAATGGCTCAAATTGACTGTGTGGGATTTCTTGCGGGGAGACGTCACAAAGTCACTCGGAGCTGAACGTTTGTTTGAGGGTGCGGATTGTACAGCGGGCAGTAAGGCAGAAGCAACTTTATTGTTGGCTAGGGTAAGAGCTGCTATATCAAGGCCCGCCAAGTTGTGCTCGTGATTCGCATGCGCTAACTCGCGTTGCTGCACATCATAATGCATTGCGACAGACCACCCGTACGTTCGCCCGATATCGAGGACAACTAAATGGTGGGACACTAGGGCTGATTCCCTGTCCGCTCCCCAATAATGCAAAGTTCTTTCCTCGGCTGCTTTCGATGCAGCAATCCAATCCACCGTAGATATTGATATTTCGTTCGATCGGTCGAGACCCTTGGCAGTGAGTCCATCCTGAGTGAAAACAAAGGACGACTCCTCCCCACGAAGGTATGCTTTTGAGCGCGCAGCGTGGGTGAGGGCCGTGTAAGGCACATAACGATAAGACTTGAATGCCTCCTCCACCTTGGGAGGAATGGCTGAAATACGGCAAGTCAGAAAAAACGAATTATATGTGCGAGAGACGGTAAACGGATAGACGGTGGCACCCGAGTAACGGAACGGTGCGGAAACACGGTGCCATAAGCACCCACCATAGTGGGTGCCATGATTAACAGGTTCGGTAGGGAACGGGGCACGGTGACGGTGGTCGATATCGCGCGAAAAGGTATCGTAGACTCACGCAAACTTAGGGCGCTCACTTTGTGCCCGGGGCGAAGCTCAGGCAGAGTCACCTTCTTGGATTCTTCTTTCATGCTAGCCAGGTTCGCACGAACTCGCTCAACCTCCGCGGGATCAGCTATTAAGTCTTGACGAGGGATTGTGGCTCTGGCCGGTAGTTGGTTGCCTTGAGTAACACCTCATTCAAGCTCAGCGATCCTTGCCCTTAGTGCAGCAATTTCGTCTGCAGGGGCAGCAGCTGGGGGTTGCTGGTTCTGCGGTGCCGCTGGCGGTTGCCCTTGCACAGCTTGCTGCTGCGCAGGATGATGAATAGCCTGCTGTTGTTGCGATTGTTGCTGAGGTACTTGTGGCTGAGGTTGCTGAACCGAGCTCTGGTGACCTCGAGTGCTGTTGTTGGTAGAAGGCCCTGCAGCTGAAGAGCTTGCTGCTGCGGGGGGATGCGATCTCGCAGCTGGTGGACCCGCTGGCTGGCTTGCTCCCGAAGAAGCAGCGTTCTGGGTGGCGGGAGGAGTAGGAGGCATATTTGACGAACCGCCTAGGACGAGACCGAGATGTTCATGCATAGTTTTAGAGGTAATGAAACAACGAAATGATGATATAACGAGTGAATGTGATGTATACCGAATTCGATGTCGGTAGTAGGTCGAAAAAACGAATGAGAGGAAAACGGCAGCAGCGCTCGGCTGGAAGTGTGGTGCCGGGAATCTCCGGCAAGCTATGATTCCCGGCACCTTACAACACTATCTTCGCTTCCTGTTCGGGTCCACCGATCCTTGCCCTCGATCAGTGTTTTTTCAAGTTCCTGATACGCTGCTACTTATTACAGGTTTTGTGTATCTTTCGAATACAACTCGTTCACGTATGATTTGATTTTGCATCATGTCTTTCGAGCTTGCATTTATGTGCACACTAACGCCGACGGACTTGCGTGGACGAGATATCTCACTGGCGTGATGGCTTCGACAGATGGCTGTTAAGGAGAATCATCTACCGCGGTGGTTAATGTCCTTCTGATGTTACACCCGAGATCAAGGACAGAGGTGAAGATTGCGTACATCATTGCCTCAATGTCAGTGCTTAACATGCAAGTGTCACACGTTTGTTCTACAGTATGTAGACTGCCCTAGATAGCAGACTTTTTTTTGGTGGGAGGTCTAGCCACGAGAATTGAGATTCATTGCTGGTATGATGGCCCTTCATGTAGATCAGATCACTGATCTAATCCGCACGAGGGACGTTCAAATTCATTTCTATACTATGGCGCTGCGCAGGAGAACTCGGCAACCGGTATGTTCCGTTCCATCCCCATCAATTACCATCAACTAGACCCTGTCATTCTTTACGGAATTAATACTTTGTTCCAACTTTGACGTATGCTCACTCCAGCGATGAGCTAGGGTGGAAATGGACACATGGTTGGTCATAGATGCTTGCGTACGAAGGATTGGGACTCACCGTTATTGAAAGATATGGACTATCATATACATATATCCGCTGCTGCCATTGGTCAGCATTATGACCAGTCCGCCGTTTGTTTATTTGCCATGATGATATTGACGGAGAGACCGACGGGGCGATTCATGGGACTAGATGTTTGTCGCGCTGACATTTCTATCTGACTATCGACTGACGTGTTAGACATTGCCCGAGCATCAAGGGAACGGTGGGTTGCGAGATAGGGTAGAACTTAGTGACATTTGTCTCTGGGCCAGAATGGGAATCGTAGGGATACTAGGGCAGGGAGGTTGGCAGCTAGGCTAGGACGGAAGGGAGTGGGTGAATCTGGTGTCGAGACCTGTCGAGTTACTTTATTGGCCTGAAATATGTATAGGACGGAAGGGAGTGGGTGAATCTGGTGTCGAGACCTGTCGAGTCACTTTATTGGCCTGAAATACGTAGTAGGCTGCATAACGAACTTACTGTTGCCAAGCTTCTCGAATTTAATCCACATCAGAGTACTAGCTAGGCCAGCCTATAGCGGAGACCCATTCAATTGCTCAACCTCAACCACGCTGACTGCCTACAATATCAATATCTAGTAACATGCTCTCTGCTCCTCGACATTCAGCGTTTGGTACTCCTTGCTTTTCCAGTACGGACAGACCCTTCAGTCATTTCCAACGTAGAACCCTGGCTCCGGACATGCAAAAAGGCTGTAGAATCCATGCCAGCCAGTCACCGGCCGGTGGACATAGGATCACTGCTGGCCAGTCTGTCTAGGAATTCCAGTAATAGCATTGATAAGCATATTGCAATTCACTGTATGACATGCAGAACCTGTGATGGCCACATTGTATAGTATATTAGTACAGGATGAGCTTATTGTGTAGTATTGGATCAGGCCAGCCTAACATTTACAGAGGGTGATATTAGGGTGGCCATTCAGTCAATATCCTACTTGCATATGTAATATGTTGATTTGCTAATCTATATATCTACCTATGACTATAGATAATGCTCGGCCTGTATGTCCTGAGGTGACATAGAAGGGTAATGGCCAGGGCTCAAGGTCTGGTCATATATGCTGCCTACCAATATATGCCACTACAAATAACTTAGGGTGTCTACATAGCCTACCAATCAGACTGGCCATTCTTTGTACTATGAATTAACTGATCTGGCCAGCTTGTCTATAGGCCATGTGGAGCAATAAAGGCCAGTGTTTGGTGTATCAAAAAATTATTGGGCCATGGCTATGTGGCCTAAGAGCCTGGCTGGCCATTCTGTGTAGAGAATTATTAGCCGTGGCCGACATGTTTATGGCCCATGTAGGAGGATGGTGGCCAGGATGTTATAAATCTAAAGGTGGCATGGCCAGCATGGGCTTTACATAGGCTACAGACCAGACAGGCCATTCAGTGTACTATATAATAGACTTACCTGGCCAGTTTGCCCATGCCACCTTTAGATCTATAACCCCCTGGCCACCATCCCTCTATGTGGGCCATAGACAAGTCGGCCATGGCTAATAATTTTCTACACTAATGAAGGTAGTCTATGATATGGTACATTGTATGGCCAGTCTTGTCTGTAGGCTATGTAAAACCCATGCTGGCCATGCCACCTTTAGATTTATAACATCCCGGCCACCATCCTTCTATGTGGGCCATAGACAAGTCGGCCATGGCTAATAATTTTCCACACTAATCAAGGTAGTCTATTATATGGTACATTGTATGGCCAGTCTTGTCTGTAGGCTATGTAAAACCCATGCTGGCCATGCCACCTTTAGATTTATAACATCCCGGCCACCATCCTCCTACATGGGCCATAAACATGTCGGCCATGGCTAATAATTTTCTACACTAATCAAGGTAGTCTATTATATGGTACATTGTATGGCCAGTCTTGTCTGTAGGCTATGTAAAACCCATGCTGGCCATGCCACCTTTAGATTTATAACATCCCGGCCACCATCCTTCTATGTGGGCCATAGACAAGTCGGCCATGGCTCATAATTTTCTACACCAAATAAGGTAGTCTACTATGGTACATTGTATGGCCAGTCTTGTTTGTAGGCTGTGTAAACACCATGCTGGCCATGCCACCTTTAAATTTATCGCATCCTGGCCGCCACTCTCCTACATGGGCCATAGACAAGTTGGCCATGGCTCATAATTTTCTACACTAAATAAGGTAGTCTATTCTATGGTACATTGTATGGCCAGCATCAATGTTACATGAACAGACTTCAGTGACAAGTTGGCCAGGTCTAATAATTTTCTACACTCAATAAGGTAGTCTTTTCTATGGTACATTGTATGGCCAGTCTTGTCTGTAGGCTATGTAAAGCCCATGCTGGCCATGCCACCTTTAGATTTATAACATCCCGGCCACCATCCTCCTACGTGGGCCATAGACAAGTTGGCCATGGCTAATAATTTTCTACACTCAATAAGGTAGTCTACTATGGTACATTGTATGGCCAGTCTTGTTTGTAGGCTGTGTAAACACCATGCTGGCCATGCCACCTTTAAATTTATCGCATCCTGGCCGCCACTCTCCTACATGGGCCATAGACAAGTTGGCCATGGCTCATAATTTTCTACACCAAATAAGGTAGTCTTTTCTATGGTACATTGTATGGCCAGTCTTGTCTGTAGGCTAGGTAAAGCCCATGCTGGCCATGCCACATTTAAATTTATCACACATTGGCCGCCAGCCTTCTAGCTGGTGCAAAGTCATGTTGGCCAGGTCTAAGAATTTTCTACACTCAATAAGGTAGTCTTTTCTATGGTACATTGTATGGCCAGTCTTGTCTGTAGGCTAGGTAAAACCCATGCTGGCCATGCCACCTTTAAATTTATCACACATTGGCTGCCAGCCTTCTATGTGGGCAATAGGCAAGTCGGCCATGGCTAATACATAGCCAAGGTGCTGGCCAGGCCACCTATCATGTTGCCATTCCTGTCTTAAGACAAAGTATGATACCTAAGAGGATAAAGACCAGTGTATTATGAATTTAACAGCTCTGAAGACAATACACAAATATTTGACTACAGAATATTCTTCCTAGAGGGTTGCCTAGATCTGGTAGACCGACGAACTGGTTCATCTTCAATCCTGGCCTTCTTAATCTTCACTGAGGAAGTCTGGTTTCTCACCCTTTTCTTCCCTTTGGATTTGCCTGCCTCCTGTTCCTGCTCGTCGTCCTTCTCCACCTCCTGCATCTCCAGATCTGGATCTCCTGTCACCTCCTCCTGCTCATCTTCCTCTTCCTCTTCCTCTTCCTCTTCCTCTTCCTCTTCCTCTTCCTCTTCCTCTTCCTCTTCCTCTTCCTCTTCCTCTTCCTCTTCCTCTTCCTCTTCCTCTTCCTCTTCCTCTTCCTCTTCCTCTTCCTCTTCCTCTTCCTCTTCCTCTTCCTCTTCCTCTTCCTCTTCCTCTTCCTCTTCCTCTTCCTCTTCCTCTTCCTCTTCCTCTTCCTCTTCCTCGTCCTCTTCCTCTTCCTCGTCCTCGTCCTCTTCCTCATCCTCGTCCTCGTCCTCATCCTCACCATCAACTCCCCCCATCTCCTCCTGGTCATTGACATCAAAAGGAGCATTGGGTTCAAAGTCAGTGGATTTAGCCTTCATCGCCAACTCAATGAGGCCTACAACAATGGTTGCAGTGTCCTTGATTGCGCTGTCCACCTTGATCATACATTGGAGGTCCATGATTGAACCAGCCAAGTAGAGGGGGGGTACCAGGTAGGGCCTCGTCTTCTTCATACTCAATGACTCGTTTGCAGTCTCTCAAAATCAAACCCAGGCCCAAGACCACTAGGGCAGCTGAGTTCGAAGACCGAATTGAGGCCTTTGTCAATAGCTCCAAGCTGGCCATCACCATGTCCTGTGAGCCGTGCAGATACTCAGGAAGGTAAGACTCTCCATAACTCCAATCAACCCATGGAGGTAACTCAAGCTCCTCTTGTGGTTTCCGCTAGTGAATGAGTTATGATCAATACATTCCCAAGATTAATGATACACTTACAATTTTTTTTCGTCATCTTAGCAAGATCCTTGACTGCATCTACGAGCTCCAGGTAAGAGCTATCAGTGCTGAGAGCATCTAAAAATTCAAAACGACAGTGAAGTGGAACCTCAGCTGGCGATGCTACAGCCCAGTCCTGTTCTTCTTCAGGTGTAACTTCAAGATCAGGTTTCACCTTCCCAGAACTCGCTTTGTCCCTTTTACTGCCGTTGAGTCTCATATCAGATGGTCTTGCCTTGATAAAAGAGACAAGCCTCTTGTTTGCCCGGCTCCGACTCTCCCAATACTTCCAGATGACACTGATATCCTTCGCTCTCATGTGAGAGGGGTCACAGATGAGAAGATCATCTGGAACAGAACTAGCCGCCAAATACTGTGATGGACAAGGAGTGATGGTACGCCAGGGCACAGGCTTACTACTGCCAGTGAAAACTTCTACAGAAGCAAACCCAATCAGCAAGCATATAGTAAATTCATGACGAAGACACCTACTGTATGCAGCATGAAAAATCATTCTTACGAGTTCTTGTTGATCCTTAAGCCGGATACCATCACAAGCAGGAAGTTGCGCATAGCCTTCATCGTCGAAAATGAGTTCAGGTAGTCCATGTTCCTCCTCTTCCTTGTCGTCTGTATCAGCTGTTGGGTCTATTGATTTATAGTCAATTAATGTGTATAAAATGAAGTGATAGTGACCATACAAAATTCGCCCTTCGCCCACTCTGCAAAGAACTCGAACCCATTTGAAGTCCACTCTTTGATACCGTCTGAGCTTACTGAGAAACTTTTTTTGACATTCTGAGGCTGAGATTCGTGTCTAGAGGATTATAGTTTAGTGGTTTTAAGATATATAAATGACCTAATACTCACAAGGTGATGTTCAAGGTCTGATTTGCTGGTTTCTTGTGACTGACAAGCATGACGGTGTGGCAACCCATAGTCCGACGAAGTTGTTCAGAAAAATCTTCAAGGACTTTCTTGAGATTATTCTTACGATACCTGCCAGCTGATGTCAGACCTGAAACCCTACCAAAATAAATTTCACTGAGCTCACATAACCTGGCTTTCTTCCGGTGCCCCCTCTGTGTTCCACTTCTCTCGTGCATAATTGACTTCTTTCTTCTGTGTCAATGACATTTGGTTGAACCATTCTCGCGCATGACGAGTACGAAACTTGATGGGATCCTTCACACCTTTTCTCGCCTGCTCTGCCTTGTTGAAGTCATCCATTTCTTGCCTAAACAATCTCTGAGCCACGTCCCAGTCGGTCAGCCTTTTCTTATAGAAAGCAGCTTCCTTTGGACGGGCACTAATCTCCCTTGCCTTTGCAGCTCCTTCCTCATCAGATTCTTCTTCGTCAAATTTTCGTCCATAGTATTTTTTGATTGCCTGCAAGTAGTGTATTAATAGACCTGTCAAATATCCTAAAATCAGTAAAAATGCAACTATGGCCTTTCGAATTTTCTTGATCACGCGAGACCGCTCCGACTTTGAATCTTTGGCAGCCAAGAACTTGGATTTATAACCAACAAGGATAGCTCTGAAGCTACTGGTCCAGTCTGAAGACATAGTTATATGACTGGAAGGTATTGTTTAAAAAAGTAATGCTGTGGATTAACAGTACTAGGATGTCTGAATGGTAAGAGTGCGGCTGGCCGGTGATCTCAGTCAAAAGATTCTGATCAACAAACATGTCGCGTGGATCATGTGATCGTGTTTAAGTCATGTGATCATGATTGATTCATGTTTCAAACTTCATGATTTGAGAGCACATCAAAATAGATTCAGTACTGTAGACATATGACAAGAGACATGTAGATATAAGACATGAAGGGCAAGGCCTACAGGGCAAGTTGGATCCAAGAGGACTGAGCTGATTTACCATGTGGAAGAACTCTTGTCAAATTCTCCGGTTGATGAAACTCGAAGGACTGGGTGCAAGTCTGATTCTTACATTCAAAAAAATAAACCTTGTTATGGTTTACCGAAGTCCATGAGTCAACCCACCCACACTTGGGGCATTGAACAGGAAGGTACTGCCCCCAAGGGCGGAACACAGTATGGGTCCATGCGAACTTGATGACGTTCAATGAGTCGGAATTCTTCACCAACAATAAAATGTCGGAGTGCCGACCCAAGTTGAGAGAGTGAGTCAGCATAAGAGGGAATGCGTGGCTGATAGAGAATCGCTCGATGATGACACGCTCGATGAATGCGAGAAGGAGATGTGTGGCGAAGCTTGGCTGGAAACGTACTGCATTGAAGGCTACAGTAGCGGAAAGTTGATTTCTAGTATAATCACATTAAGTCAGACACAAGACGGATCAAGAATAGCTTACCCGAGTACTGAGGTCTTCAAGTTTGCAAAGCTCTCGGAGTTGTTGACAATAGCGCCGCAACAAAACAGCCATAGGTACGATTCGTCGGCAACGTTGATGAGGTCCTTGAACGGCCCAAGCATGATGTCCAGAAACTGTTTCAGACTGTCAGTACATGTGCGAAAATAAAAGAATAAACTCACAGTATTGACTGGAGTAGCAATATAACTTTTCTTCTTGCCCTCGTAGCCTACATAAGGGTCGCCCAAGGTATTGTCGGTATGGTCGGAGACCCCAAAGATAATGCGTTTCCAACCGCCAGGGAAAGCCAAGAGTTCGAGGACGAGTTTGTCGACCATAGAATGAAACTTGACGATCTTCGAATCTGAGCCGACGTCAAAGGTGACCTCACGAAAACTGATTCCGCCATTAGGAAAGTAAGGCATGAGAAAATCGTGCGCGAGTTTGAAAGGCCCGCCCGTCGTGTCGTTGTCGATGAGGTTGAGATGGACGAAAAGCACAGTTTCGGCCGAAACCTGTGCTTGGTGGGACAACTCAAGCGCCCCGCGGATCTGAAGGAAGGTGTCAAAAACGGGCTTCCCGTCACGGTAAAATCCCTGTAGTCGATATATACATGATTGAATCAATATAACAAGAAAAAAAGAAGAAAAAAAGGTTAGGACTCACAAAGTAAGCATTCTGGGGGCGGCGGCCATGTTGTTGCGCTTGGACATGGCAGGAAATGCAGAAGAATTTGACGCCAACTCCAGAAATAATGTCCTGGTGACGAGGCATGATCTGGAGGCAGTGGGAGCACATAGTGCGTGGACACGAGTCACACATGTACAGATAGTGCTCATCCACTGATCCGTCGCGACAAACAAGACAGAACTGTAGGTAGATGTAGTTAGTTGTAGTTAGTTGAAATGCTGAAGTAAAAGAAAGTTAATTACGCACATTATTATGATCTGTTCTCTCCTCCTCCTCAATCTCCATAGTCCCCACTTCTACCCTTGCAACTGTTGAAACGGCACAAGGTACGTTGAGGGTGACACGAGGTGCTGCGCCACCAGTCGACTTCTTGCAGGTTTGTTTGGTCCGTGGGGGCATGGCGCAGTCGTGGATGCTAGGATCGATATGGCTGCTGCTGCTGGGTATACGCGAAAGCAGAGAATCACAGAAACAATAGAAGTAAGAACAATGGTATAGCACTAATAGAGACTACAAGCGGTAGACGTGCTGGACTTGCAAGTTCACAAATTTGCGACACAAACACATCCAAACAACAAACAACACCAAATAGACACGTGGTTCAAAGTTCAAAGTTCAAACGCGCTGTTGACTTTACTCTTTCCATACACCTTCACGCTACACACCTTTCCTTTTCTCATTAATCTATCATGATACATGCTAATTCTATGGTACCCTTTGGGTTCTTGCAGGGCTGCAGCCTGCAAGGATCCAAAGGATCTACCATAATGTCAACTTTCATACGCAGTAAGTTTTTTCTTCATTGTGTACTGTTTGCTAATGTTTATCTCTACAGCCACTTAGCGTCTCCCACTCAACGGTAAGTCTTTCACTTGGTTCACCACGCGCTAATTTCGCTCTTTAGTTCTAGTGTTTGCTATAGTGCGTCCTTCATTCTGGTAAGTCTTTCATTGCGTTCACTATGCGCTAATTCCTCTCTTTAGTTCTAGGTGTTTTCTTCTCTTTAGTTCTCTGGTGCGTCCTTCACTTGGTTCACTGTGCGCTAATGTTTCTCTCTCTCCAGTGTCTTGTTTCATGTCTCTCCCGCGGTTAGATTCAGTGCCAGGATTTTTTCTCAAGTCCGTGTTTCTTTCTGTTCACTGCCTGCTAATCTCTCATTCTCTCTAGTATCTTTTGATGTCTCTCTGGTAAGTCTTTTATTCAAATTACCGCATGCTGATGTTATCTCCCTTTAGTGTCTCTTCTCTTTTTAGTGTCTCTCTCTGTTTCCCGCTGTTGAGTCTGGGGGCTTCTATGTGCGGTGCATACCACTTGTGAGTGGTTCCCGCTGTTGAATCTGGGGGTTTATATCTGCGGTGCATACCACTTGTGAGTGGTTCCTGCTCTTGAATCTGGGGGCTTCTATTGTTGAGATCAAGGCAGGAAAAGATGAGGGTTCAAACATTCAAAGCTGACAATGATAATTTGCACACTTGACTTGATCACTCAAGGATTTTTCTTGACATGGAATCTAAGCTCGGGACTATATCTGATGGTTGTTCACAATTTTGTGCGGTCATAATCAAATGGTAAAATGGTTTCGTCCTTGTGCTATTATTTCCTTGATCCCATTGTAATCAACCAGGAGTTGGATGTGGTGAAGGACAGGACACTCGACACGATCACTCTAGGATTTCTCTTGACATCAGATCTTAATTTGACCATCCAGAGTGCACTTGTCCCAAAAGCATCGGTCCTCAACTCTGATATTAATCATGCTGCTCAAACAACGACGAAAATGATTCTGAGGAAGTCAAGGATCTCAAGGTGAGTTGCCTCGTTTGTTCTAATGAACAACTGAGGCGCCAATGATGAAGACGTTCTTCTTGGCATTCATACTGTCCATCTCCGTCAATATTTGGTTAAGTACGTGGTCCCCTGCACCTCCTGCATCACCAGATGGGCCACCATGTGCCTTTTCACTGTAAAGAATCCCGGGGAGGCGGGGTTGTAGTCCCTGATGACAATGAGAGGTTCCTCCACATCGTGGACTACCCATTTAGTGAAGATGCGTGTTTCGCCAGTCATGCAGTCCTTCCGTCATATAACAATCGTGCAGTATGCGCCCGACGGTTCTAATTCATAGCCGATGACATCGACATAACCTGGCGTGGCCTACGGTCATCATGTATTTCTACAGAGACTAGTTCAGGTCAGATTTCAATGAAGACCGATCAAGTAGGATGCAATCGATTGAAGGGGACTTGCAATTGTCAGTGATACTCAGGCCCCTTGAAGTTCCTTTTGCCTTATATCTCTGAAAATATCTACCCTTGAAGGCACTCTATCATTTCGGTCTTTGCATATTATTCAGTCTCTCCTTACTTTACTCAAGAAGCTTGGTGATTGAACTCATGGTGTTACAACTCATTTGAGTCTAAATGAAATTCGGGTCAACTCCGAGTTGGATCAAATTCATCAAACCTAATTCAGATCAAATGTTAATATGAATTTTTTGAGCCGAGGAACCAGGTTCAACCAATTCGCCGTCCACTGTAGTACAAGTTGCTCCTTTTCCCTTATATCTCTAAAATAAATATACCCTTGAAGGCACTCTATCATTGCAGTCTTTGCATATTATTCAGTCTCTCCTTACCTTACTCAAGAAGCCACTCGTGGGTTAATGACTGTCTAAATGAAATTCGGGTCAACTTCATCAAACCTAATTCGGATCAAATTTTAATTTGAAATTTTTGAGCCGATGAAATTCGGGTCAACTTCATCAAACCTAATTCGGATCAAATTTTAATTTGAAATTTTTGAGCCGAGGAACCAGGTTGAACCAATTCACCGTCCACTGTAGTCCAAGTTAATTGTGTCATGGACTCATTAGGGCCTGAGTCAAGAAACCTTCATGCCTTGCTGAGTTCAGAGATCAAGCAAATAATGAAGGAAGCTTCTGCAGTGCCTGTCTTCAAAGGCGGTGTCCTCCAATATCATCTACTGCAAAAGGCGCGGTATGTGTACTTATCAGTCTATTATGATGGCAGTAGCTAATAGACAAAGTATGAGGATTCGGTTGCAACTGAATGCTTGTTTGTCAGCAGAGCCAGCAGGTCATGGTTGTGATCTAGTGACAGAATATGAAATACATTGTGCATCCCTAACTATTGCACATGCAATGACTAATCCTCGTAAGCCCTTGTTTGTAAAACCCTACTAAATGAAGAAGTTGACATCCATGAGATAGACTATGTCCCGTGGGATGTTGATCGTTACCTTGACATGGTGAAATCCTCCCATAGCCAGCCAAGTGGCGTCCCATCAACGCAGAAGGAAAAACTAAGAAAATATTTTCCAATGACAGTACTAGGGAGAATTTCAGAACCAGCTATGATTGTTGATAATCATGGCAAGATATTGGTCTGGTACCTCCCCAATATTTTATCTGGTAGCCGAGTGGTGAGCTTCTTAATTTCAAATTTTCCTTGGTGATGTCTAATTAATTAAGGATTTGATGAACACTGCTACCATGGATCTTCGAGGTTATCTACTGAAATCCATACCAGTTGGTAAATCAGACAAGAAACCCTCTTGGCGTTCAGAAGGCTTTCGTGTGCCAGAGGGAGGGGGGACATTTGGAGCAGGACGGCTCACTGTCTCACCTGCTTATTTCATGCAAAGACGGGAGGTAACTTAATATTATTTCGGGGGTTTGATGGACATCAAATGACTCACATGATCGGTAATTTAGAGGCTTCAAGATCCCTTAGTAACATCGGCGTCCTATTCCTCCAACTCAGTTCAACAATGGCTAAAGGTCATCTCTGGCACAGAATTGTTCTTTAATGCCATAACAGCTTTCATTGCTCCTGAACTGTTTGAGGCAGGCTTAGCTGCAGCCTCGAAGGTATCGAGTGCCACTTTGCAGTCTAAAAAAACTGCACCAACATCTCAATGGCCCTCTGTTTTTTCGGGATTAGAGCTTATTGTTAACCGGGTTACTTTGGGTCACCGTGATGCTGGTGGGGCATCGTCTCATTATGACCTCCTAGCCAGTTTTGGCATTGGGCACAACACAACATTTCGAATCGAAGATCTAGAAGCAGAACTCGATTATTTCCCTGGAACATTAGTAAGTATTTTGGGCAAGGTACGAACCTTATTATTTCTTCATTGAACTATTTCTTAAATATGTGGGAAGGTTTTGGAGCACTCTGTCGGTCCCTGGCAAATTGGAGAAAGATTTGTCCTTGCACATTTTATGAAGGATAAGGTTCATGATCGAGTAGGGGTGTCTAAGCCAGCATTTCCAGTTCAGATGGACTTTTTACAACTATTGGGAAGTCATGATACAGATCATAGACCTAGGAAACGTGTCAGGAGGGAGATATAGGGAGATCAGGGCGGATCAAATTGGGATTTCGGGTTTTTTAACTCTGCTAGCGCTAGTTGACAAAGTTTTACATTCTCTGGCTGGAGTGCAAGTTATACTATCATGTCTGGGAAGAAAAAATCCCGTCTCAAGTCCAGTACTTTCTCCTTCAAAGACCGAGGTCAATTATCCCATGGGAAGGACTTGGATGTTCAGTATGTGACCCACAAAAAGATTATGAAGAAAAATAGGAAATCAACATGGGTGGAATCTTGTGCTGATCCTCGATATGATACTGGGCCGTCACCTACCTCTAGCCCACACAAAAGAGTTAAGCACCATCATGAAGGACCAGATAGCATTCCAGGAGATGTTGAGAGAGAGGTTTATGGAGATTTCATGTTATACACAGATACAGAAAATCCAAGACGACAAACTAAGGCAGGTTCATCTAGTCAAATAAAACAAATCACTGTGACTGAATCTGTTTAATTCAAGACTCAGAATGACTTCATTCACGAATATCTCAATTACCGTGATTTATTCCTGGATGTTATCCTGGAGTCAGAAGATTTGGCCAACGAAGGGCTCTGCGAATGTTGTCAGAGTCAGGAAGGTTTATTCCGGTGCTTGACTTGCAGTGGTGACCATGCATGGTGCCATGCATGTATTCTCGAAGCCCATAAATCATTACCGTTTCATAAGATGCAAGAATGGAACGGAAAATGCTTCGGTGACACATCCCTCATGCAGATGGGTTATATATGGCATTTGGGTCATGGGGGTCGTCCATGTCCATCCTCTCAAGGCTCTTGGGAATGGGAGGATTTGGATGTGCATATAGACAACCAGGTCGAGGGCACTGGATCTCATATTGCCAGTGAAACAAGTCCACCAACCACTTCCTTAACCATCGTTCACTCCACTGGAGTATTTACACACAACATACTCTGGTGTCATTGCCCTGGATCTCTGCAACAATCCTTGCAGTTGCTCAAAGCAGGATTATTTCCAGCCAGTATATCCCGGCCTCGAACTGCCTTCACCTTTGATGCTCTCGACAATTTTCTCATTGATGCCCTTGAATGCAAGACATCTGCATCAAGCTTCTTCCAAAAGCTTCGACGCCTAACTAATAATGCTTTCCCAGATACTGTGCCAGTAAGACATACTTATCTATCTTACATGGATTTTCATTGATACATCTTGTTTGATTCAGGATCGGTATCGTGAACTGATGAGGGTGTCTCGTCAATGGAGAGATTTGATGAATCGAAAACGTTTTGGATTTGGACATAGTTCCTTGATCAAGCCTGGGCCTGGTAACCTGGCTTTATTTTGTGCTGCCTGTCCACAGCCTGGAATTAATATGCCACTTCATTGGCGGCATAAGTATCCAAGGCAAGTGACTTATCTATTTCACGGTTGGTTATTGTATTTGTCTTCATCCTGGCCAGCACCACTCCTATGTGTGGCATATATGTTCTGGCCAGTCATGCTTTATTGGTTTGACTGGCTGGCCAGCATGACTTCTATGTGTGGCAAATTTCGTCCGGCCGGTCATGTTTGATCAGACTGACAGGCTGGCCAGCACCACTCCTACGTGTGGCAAATCCCATCTGGCCGGTCATGCTTGATCAGATTGACAGGCTGGCCGGCTTACTCCTACAGCCTGCCCATCTACTATTCTTAATCAAAATCATACTGACTCCTATTTAAATAGCTGGTTGATCATGCAGAGATATGTTGTGGATGGCAACTTCACCGCTCAACATATGAATATGAGACAACCTCATCTTGATGTCTCCCTCTCTGATGGTCTAGGGTATATGGTGACAGAGGCTGGGTACCAGGCTCATTTGTCATCGGCTATGGAGAGTAAGGATGTATGTTATTTTGGTTTTGCCGCATCTGTCTTTCTGACTAGGTATATATCAAAGAGATCCTCTTGCAGTAATCACCGTGCAGTCAATGCTGCCAACACAAATAGAAGCAATCTTCGAGCAACTGGTGTAGCTGCCACTGCTTGTGCACGTCATGGATGTTTTGTTCCTCATGCAGTGGTGGACTTCCAGAAGGGTGAACGGTATGTTTTGATTATAAGATTCAAGACTTTCAACAAGCTCATATGGGACGGTAGCCACATGAATGTCGACTACTCAATATGCAATGCTATCAATCATCATTCTCATGGCATTGATACCTCCCTTATCATCTATGATGTAGGCTGTCAGTGGTGCATTCATTTTGCAGAACGTGTAGCCAACTGCACAGGATTATCCCTACCTGAACATAGTCGAGTTTTGGCAGCTGTTGGTAAATTCCATCTCAGCGCCCATAAACTTCCATGTTTTGCAAGATTTAGTCTCAATTTTCTTCAAGGGGCAGGTCAAGTAGATGGAGAAATTCTAGAAACTCTCTGGGCATCTTTCAATAAGATATCACCAACTGCTCGTTCAATGAGTCAATACCACCGGCAGGAAATTTTGGATGATCACATGCGGGACTCCAATTGGAAGAAACTAGTTGGACTTGGTAAATATTTTGTTTCTAATTACAGAAGTGATTAATCATGTTAGAACAGTCAAGACTCTCTTGAAAAAGCATAAACGAGCCATCAAGGGAATTAGCGATACAAAGCCTCCTTTTGATGAGCTAACACGCTCATTGGACGATGAAAAAATTGCCATATGGGAAAATGATGAAATGAAGGCTATGGAGGAACGAGGCGAATATCTTGACATTTATCAGCTCAAGATTGATCAAGGTAATTCATCACTACTACTGTCCAGTGCAAATAATGGCTAACCAATATTTTTCATTGTAATTCTGAAGCCCCTACAATGGCTGAGATTCGACTAAGATTAACTGAAGCAGAGAATGCCGAAACAGGAAGATTAGGAACAGTATCTTGGATCATCCAAGGCATCAATCTTGAGGATGCCCAGTACGTCATAAGTGATTCAATCATGAAAGCATGACCACATTCATTTTAGGGATGGGTTACGATCAGAGTTTCGTCGACTCCCATCTGATGCCACTGCTACCCAGAAGGCTACTCTTGAAGAGAAACGACAGAAAATATCAGCTCGTATAACTGCATTCCATGAAACTGCTGATGCTATGACAGAGGGAATAGAGCTGGAAGCAGGTACAGTGCACAAAGATGATGCTAGGTTTTGCTGGGCAGAAGATGAAGAGCATGACTGGGAGGCTCATGTTGCTGACCTTGAAGATGATTCCGAATTGGTGGATGATGAAATTTCAGCAGAAGATATGGGTCTCTGGATGCCATCATCAGTGCTTCATGATCAAGTCACTTCGGCTCATTTATTAGCCCTTCAAGCAGAGGAATTGGAGCTGAGACGGGGTCAAGCCAATGATTGCCTTGAAAAAATTCGGTTGGCTCTTGGTGATAAGGCTGTCATCTACCGTCAACACTTTCGAAGCGCTGATTCTGTGTGGACTGGGACAAGATCCAAACAAGAAGCTCAACGTTGTCGTATCAAAATCGACAAGTATGTCCGAAGTTATCAAAGGGCAAGATCAGCTATGGAGAGACTTGGCATGGATCGAGAATCTCTAGAAACTGTTTATCAAGAAATACTAGCTGAACAGCTTAGTATTGACAAGGAGGTGACAGAAGAGAATCGATTCGGCCAGGGGTCAGACAAACTTGCATGGTTTTGGAGGGTTAACAACGGAAAGCAGGATCAAACAGACACTTGGATGGATGAATGTGAGTCATATTTTATCCATGTACTTGAATGCAGCTAAATGAATATATTTAGTCTACAGAGTGAACTGGTTGAAGGCAAAGGCAAGATGGAACAGGTGGGAGGAGGAGTTAAGTCTGGTTCAACACGAAATGGGGTGGACAGTCAGTTGGTTCAAATACCAAGAGGAAAAATGGCAACTACGATGGCACCAAGCTACCAAACCTGGTCATCAACCATATGCCCATAAACAGGTGCTGGTGTGGAAAGCCTTCACAGCAGAAGCTGAGGAAAAATTCAAGGACAAGCTGCTAATCATGATTTGATACTTTTTTTTCCAACATAAAGCATACTAGTATTGATGCTGCCTAGTATATACTTCATCAATGTTACTGTTGTCCATCGGCTACATCATAATGTTAGTGTGGCCGGCTTAGAGATGTGGCACATAATATTTGGGCTGGCCATTACATGTGTGCACAATATTACTTGGCCGACTTACACCTGTAGCATCTAGTATTGAGACTGGCCAGTAGGTGTGTGCATAACATTACCTGGCCATTGTATGCCTGTGGCATGTAGTATTGGGGCTGGCCAGTGTGACCTGGAATAATGTTACTATGGCCAGCTAGAGTATATGGCACATAGCAATGCAGCTGGCCAGTATGCACTTCACTTTGTGGCAAGTAGTATTGTGGCTGGCCAGTGTAGACTTGAAAAATATTACCCTTGTCTGGCCATCTGGACCCCGCACCATGTAGTATTTAGGCTGACCAGTACATACATAGTACCTACTTAGATTAAATTACTCTTGCTAGCTGAAGTCTGTTCATGTAACATTGATGCTGGCCATACAATGTACCATAGAATAGACTACCTTATTTAGTGTAGAAAATTATGAGCCATGGCCAACTTGTCTATGGCCCATGTAGGAGAGTGGCGGCCAGGATGCGATAAATTTAAAGGTGGCATGGCCAGCATGGGTTTTACATAGCCTACAGACAAGACTGGCCATACAATGTACCATATAATAGACTACCTTGATTAGTGTAGAAAATTATTAGCCATGGCCGACATGTTTATGGCCCATGTAGGAGGATGGTGGCCGGGATGTTATAAATCTAAAGGTGGCATGGCCAGCATGGGTTTTACATAGCCTACAGACAAGACTGGCCATACAATGTACCATATAATAGACTACCTTGATTAGTGTGGAAAATTATTAGCCATGGCCGACTTGTCTATGGCCCACATAGAAGGATGGTGGCCGGGATGTTATAAATCTAAAGGTGGCATGGCCAGCATGGGTTTTACATAGCCTACAGACAAGACTGGCCATACAATGTACCATATCATAGACTACCTTCATTAGTGTAGAAAATTATTAGCCATGGCCGACTTGTCTATGGCCCACATAGAGGGATGGTGGCCAGGGGGTTATAGATCTAAAGGTGGCATGGGCAAACTGGCCAGGTAAGTCTATTATATAGTACACTGAATGGCCTGTCTGGTCTGTAGCCTATGTAAAGCCCATGCTGGCCATGCCACCTTTAGATTTATAACATCCTGGCCACCATCCTCCTACATGGGCCATAAACATGTCGGCCACGGCTAATAATTCTCTACACAGAATGGCCAGCCAGGCTCTTAGGCCACATAGCCATGGCCCAATAATTTTTTGATACACCAAACACTGGCCTTTATTGCTCCACATGGCCTATAGACAAGCTGGCCAGATCAGTTAATTCATAGTACAAAGAATGGCCAGTCTGATTGGTAGGCTATGTAGACACCCTAAGTTATTTGTAGTGGCATATATTGGTAGGCAGCATATATGACCAGACCTTGAGCCCTGGCCATTACCCTTCTATGTCACCTCAGGACATACAGGCCGAGCATTATCTATAGTCATAGGTAGATATATAGATTAGCAAATCAACATATTACATATGCAAGTAGGATATTGACTGAATGGCCACCCTAATATCACCCTCTGTAAATGTTAGGCTGGCCTGATCCAATACTACACAATAAGCTCATCCTGTACTAATATACTATACAATGTGGCCATCACAGGTTCTGCATGTCATACAGTGAATTGCAATATGCTTATCAATGCTATTACTGGAATTCCTAGACAGACTGGCCAGCAGTGATCCTATGTCCACCGGCCGGTGACTGGCTGGCATGGATTCTACAGCCTTTTTGCATGTCCGGAGCCAGGGTTCTACGTAGTAACATGACTGAAACATGTGGTACGGAAACTTGACGATCCTGTGAAGTATACTCGTTACTGTGACGCACTCATTCGTTTCATGTGTAAGTACATAAATTTGCGCGTTGCGTATGAATGACATTGACATTTCTGGGGCGTTTATACAGCACAGCGTGCTAAGTAAAACGCTAGTCAACTCTGAGAATCTGAGGTATCCCAGCATAAATATTGTTGTCGATGGAGGCTTGACACGATCGAGATTATCCTTTTTTTGCGCAGGCTCCTTGTTGACGTGAGTGGAACGTGGGCTCCCGTTGTCTCTCTGAACCCACGCTCTTCAAAGATAGGGACTCCATGTCTGGCCACACATCCGCCATGTTGCCGAAATCTGCATCACTTAATGTGGAGACACCGTGACCTTTCCACGTAGACACTACATATGGAATGTAGTGATAGTAATACAGCCGAACAGCAAGGTCCACAGAATATCTTTTGTTGTTGTTGTGTCTCTGTTGTCACAGCTAGCAGAAGACATTCCGTGGACCCTCAAGCTTCAAGCCTCAGTCTCTGTTCCTACCTGCGAAACCGAACGTGTTTTTCCCAACTAGTGATTACTTCAACCCAACCAATGTTGGCCCTCGCAAGTTCCTTGTTCGCGTTTGCTGCTCAGACCAAGCTAATCATGAAGAGACAGATTGATAAAGAGGAACAAATCACGACTCTTATGATGAAAACATTCGTGATTGTCCTCTAGAACAGTAAGCTTACTCGTCAGTCTATACTCCTGTGCCGCCGGTGCTATTGTCGTTTTCATCATTGTCTCTGCAGAACAATTATAGATATCTCTGAATCCTCAATCGACAATAACACGTGTTACCAGAGTCACGCAGTTATCTCTGGTCTCCCTGTTCATATCATGCACTTCGTTAATGTTCGGGACTGCTATCATCTAATATGCAGTAACGCTTGAATGATGCTCAAGTTGCTCCGAAAAATTCAGTTGTGTATACATAGACTGCCTAGAGGTGGACAAAAAGTTTATTTGATGTTGCAGGAGAGAGTCGACAGGACTTTTTTTTACAAATTATGTATCATCCGTCGGAATAATATTGGTACTGAATAAGTTTGGAGTAAGTGCTCATCTGTCTGTGAAGTCTTGACTCGCTATGGATGTATAATATGTACTGACCTCAACCCCACCCTTCGAACCTCTTCACTGCGGATTCAAAACTGTTATCCCGTCGTAACCGCTGGCCTAAACCGACTCGAGTCTACGATGTACCTCACCCCACAAACCTTCCATTGCGGATTCTTCCTTGTCCGATAAAATCCTCGAAAGCTTAACGCTGTCCAAATCCTTCAGGAGGGATTGGAGCTCATGCTTTGAGATACAGTGTGAAATATATGTCTTTGTGCGCGTGACAAGTGCATCAAGGAACTTGGAAAAATCAGCGGAAGATAAGGTATCGTCACTGACGAAATGCCATGCCATCCTCATGAGATTCCACCACTGTTTGCTCGTGATCGTGACAAGCTGAGGAGCGACATGCTCTGGGCGAGCAAGTTGGATGCGGAGGAAGATTCCAGCAAGGTAAAAGTGGGACTCATGAGGCTGGTCCCAAGAATCAGGAATGGTTCTGATGCACCTCCCGATATGGCCGTCTTTGTCTAAGTGAGGGAGCCAGTCGGGAGTATTTGCAAGAGCGAACACGAGACAGAGATAGTAGATATCATGGTCGGCGTCGAAGGTGTCTGGATGAACTGCGGTGAGGAGAGCTGGGGAGAGTTCGGAGAGCACCATGTCTCGTAATGGCGTATCCACTCCGCCAGCAATGATCTTAGCCAGATGATCTCTGAGATCATAGGCTCTAAGTAAGGCGCTATGTCTGCAATCATTGCGTTTATCTGAACCCATGTAGCCAATGAGTACATGGCAGTAACGAATATACTGTGGGGGATTGTCGAGCGACGGTGCCGGCAACGCAAGGAGTACCAGACGCTGAATGCTAGGTAGCGGGGAGCCTGCTAGATGACTGTCGTTTGGCCACTCAGCGTAATCGAGCAGCTGAATGGCATTGGTTAACAGGTCGTCGTATTTTGAATGTTGGGTGGGATAAACGGCTATCAGGACAGCGTCCCAGAAGTCTTGTTGAATGTACGAGCAGGATAGAAGGTCGAGAAAAGCACAAGCAGCACGAAGGCAGAAAGGGTCGTTGCTTCGTGCGTGCTGGCACGTAGTATAAATGCGAGGGCGAGTACCAGCTGTCGACTCAATCAATTCAGACCTTAGACCTCTCTTGCATTACAAACATGAAAATCATCTCACTCACCACGATTATCGTGTACGTCGCAGTGATGGCTGGGGTCGCTATCGCAGACAACCCTATCGGCCAATTCTGCTCCGCCCCTGGTGAGTGCTCTCCCAGCCTAGCATGTTCTGGAACGTTCGGACCTTTGGCTGCGTCCTTATGGTTGCTTGTAGGTGCTCTTGGGTGTGCACAGGACGCAAGTGTTAACTATGGGCATTCATTTATCTTCGAATGCGCATCGTCAGGCAGGTTCATACTTGAAGCACCCTGCGGTTGTAACGGTTGCTGTCTCACCACAACCAACGGCGGTGCGTACTGCATAAGCCTGAGCGAGACCTGAGCGCTGCTCTCCCTCGCGAGTCCGAGTGTAGGTGGGGTTGTTTGGGTCCAAGGGAGTTCGCTGATGTAGCAAAACAGGAGTAAAAGTGAGAAGGAATTCTGTGGTCTACTAGTGTCAATGATATGACATGAACATCTGGACAAACACTACCTAGGCAATTCCTCGCCGTGATTGAGTTGCACTGGTGTTGTCCCAGCATCCCCAAAAGGAGCATTCCTGCATGGACAAGTCAAGCTGCACTTGGCAGTGATAGGAACTTGCCTATCCATGTACATGAATGAGAGCACTAGTACGTTGATCGGGCTGAGTCAAACGGGATCCCGGGTAAAGCAGCGTCGTCCAAGGTGTATAAAATGCGAGATGTTGAACCTAGTGAACACGTGCCTGATGTATAGCTAGCCGATTCAGAGATTGACCCCCCATGGGCTGGTCCTGAGATCTGAGAAGCCACACAAGGACATCTTAGACAGTGGATAACAAGACAGAAGGATGTATGGGTTTTTTTGGCTAATAAGCTAGTTAGATATATCCTTCCCTCACTAACAGGTCACGGTGGGTGTTTTCGAAATTTCGCGCTTACAGTTACAACTGAGTCAAAATTGCAAATCATATGTCAAGAATCAAATTTAAAGTAGACATAGTGGAGACATTTGGATGGTGTCACAGAGAGCTCGAGTATGTATAACAAAAGTTAAGCAAGTACAGCCGTGTTGGTGATGTGTGAATATACAAAATTCCAGTACCACGACCCCCAGCAGACAAGACGTAAGTATCACTGCCCACCAAAACCATAAATAACCACGGTACATAATGCCCGTAAACTGTGACAGAATGAGACAAATTTATTGAATGGACACCGGTTGAATGACCGGTGTAACATCCATTGAAGGGAGGAGAATGATGGCGGTTGTGATAAAGGCATGATAACGCAGTTCCGAGATATGAGTGTTGTGATCAGGCGATATATTATCATCTAACGAGAGACCCGGCACTCAGTCGTGGGCAACAAGGAGAGGGGAAAGACACACACCAGGTGCGGACTGCATGGTGCTCATCATGCGATGACACAGTAGCAGTTTTGGCCTTGATTATTGGTCTCCTGGTCAATTGGTACTTGGGCTTGCGTCCCTTCAGAAGAGACGGATTCCGCGAAGAAGGCGGGTAGGGTGAAGAACAAATCCATGGCTTACGGCGTCGAAGAATAAATCGAAGGTCAACGAAGATACTAGTAAAGCTCAGGAAGCTTTCAAGGGAATTCGAATTACTAGAGACTCATCTCTCAGCTCTCGCATATTTATGCGTTTCCAACAGGCATGACCTCCGGCAGCCTCGAAGGAATCGGGGGACTGACAATTGGCGCAATGTTCCTCATCGAGTATAGATCGAGTTGCGAATGATGAATCTTGGGATGAGATGAGATAGCACACACCCTGTAACCATCTACGCTAGAATTATGGCTAGCGGTTAGGTATCGAAACACCTCGATAAGAAAAGACAAAAGGACCAGGTCCTACGTCTGATTATGTCTAGTTGGAAGATCAAATTTGTTCATCATTCCCAGCGAACATCGGACAGTGCAAGAGACGCCCGGAGTGACACATAGTGCACCGCCGACTGAAACACCCCTTGCACAATCCCTGCAGTACGAATAATAGTACGAAAATCGGTCCAAACACAGTATACGTACGAATGTGATGGAATGAGAGCAGGGAAGTGGTCTGAAAGGCACGCGACGCGCGCAGCCTGGACGATGTTCTTGACCTAAATATTCGAGGAACACTGAGCAAATATTTGAATCAGTACCCATGCTGCAAATAGTAAATACTCACCATTGTTGTCGCTTTCGACTTGCCAGTGTAAGACTACTCGGGAAAAGTAAGCTCAGTCCCGGGGTATCGACGGTCCAGGATTTAAATATTTATCCTCTTCTGGTTCATTTGGCACATCGGGGATTCGAATATTTAAGACTGGTTTGAATGTCGTGCGAAATGTCAAGATAATACTTAATATTTAGGTTGTCGTCTTAGCGGATGTAAAATTTCAAATGTTAAAGAGGTCTTGCACGACAAGAGAAATATAAAGTATCAGCGAACATTTTCTTACTGTCTGAATGTCAATGACAATAAGAAATATAAATATATCTTTAATGCTGGCATAAACTTCGAAATGAAACTTCACATTTAAGACTCGAAAAAACTTCAATTTTAGCACGTGACTGAACATCTGCTCATGTATGAAGTTTAGACCGTCGCTTAGACGGGCGTTAAAATTCAAAGTACCCCCTGACAATAAAATGTGAAAATAAATCATCAAGTTTTATCTCCAGATAAAACCGATCGCCCGACGATCGCCCACTCACGGCTGAATCATCGCCCACTTACAACGTCATCGCCCACTTGAGTTTGAGATGCGAAATATATTAGGGGACCAGACGAGCTAGAACTTAGAAAAACGCATTAACACACTCTTATTCAACTGGTACAGACCAACAATAGCATGACGGGGTGGACAGCTTATATATTGTACATGTACACGAATGTAGTAGAGTGAAACCGAAAATCAACCCTGTTTGACAGTAGTCAGACACCGGTGATTTCTCGAGGTGAATGAATGTACTTACAAAATCATTTCAACTTGTATACAGGCTAGTGCTAGTGCCTAGTGCTAATTCTCTGTAAAAGCTGAGCAGGAGATTAGAGACGCACAAGTAACAACCAATTTATTCTTACCACTTGCGTTGGTGGCAAGAAAACTGCAAGACGCCGCGTCGACATTTTTCATCATTTTGTTGGTGCCTGCATTGAATTTGAGTGAGCCTTTCCACTTCGAGCCAGTCATTGGACCGTTCGCATCATCAGTGAATGTATGTCGCTCGCGTGAAACACCCAGTCGAATGTTGTCCAGGCGTGACTGGAACCAAAATTCGCATTGACTGGACCAGAACCCCACGTTTAGTCCTGAGGCAGCCCAGGCCTGGGGCCTGGGCCACCAGGAGACGATTTCAACATTCCCGTCGTCTAGATTCAAACATAAGCGCCTCTGTCGATGTAAACAAGAGAAACTTACTGGTATGCAGATAATACGTCCCGCACATGAAATCTACCTCCTCTTCTGACAGCTCATCATCAAAATAAGTCTGGCCATTAATGTCCAGCATGAGGCCAAACGGTACCGCTTCCCGCGAAATGCCATCGAGAACGGAGGGGAGAACATCGAACCCAAGACTATGTAAAGCCAGCCGCCATATGAGGCCACCATGAAGAAGTGCCGCTCTTGCGCGAGGCTGGTTCATGAACTCGTGACGGTGCTGCTCGTACACGATGTAGTCAGCAAAAACAGGCCTAAAACGGGCGAGTCTGCGATCCTCGGGGGGGAAGACGTGTCCGAGCGAGTATGTACGGAGTTCCGTAGGTGGGCGTCGAGCGTCAGGTGGAACTGAGATTGGCTGCAACGTCTTTATAGCGATTCCTTTTTCAAGGAGGTTATACGCGATCTTGGTGATATCCGAGCCCCAGTCACGCCGGAGGCACATCACAGCCGTGATAGCGTCGGGAACCGCCAGTTTCCAGGGCACCAGATTTGACGACAGTGACTCGATTATGTAGAGCCGCTGCTTGGGTTGTTGCACATAGGAAACTCGAATGTGTGCATTCGAGACTGACAGGGACGAGTCAGGTCCTAGATCCCAGAGATCGGGCGGGATGTCTGACAACTGAGATTGAGGGAGCGTGACGAGGTAACCTATAAAACATGTGATGACATGCTTCTGTGCGTCTGGAATTGACGTGATATCCGTGGGGTTGTTGCCGACGAGTCTGGTTAAGTGAGTCCACTGTGTCTTGCGAGTCCAATCATCGAATGTAGTCGATCTGCCTCGGGGTGTAGTGGTGGATGCTGCAAGGCGATATCCGAGATGAAAGTGCAAAATGGAGACAAATCGCTCAACACTACGAGTGTACTGCGTTGAGGGTGCAACCTCATAATGACCGAAGTAGGCTTCGATGTCTTTCAAGAAACTGGACAAGGGTGGGGCAGGGGCAGGGGGAGCAGGGGTAGGTTCAGAAGGAGCAGACGCAGGCGGGAAATCATCTTCCTCCCAATCGCCATCGGGAACGCTGGTAAGATCCAATGCATCGCACAAATCCCACTCGTTACGGAACGAGTCGTATACCCTGGTAGACTTGCTATACGACATCCAAGTCATTGGTATCTCAGCCTTTGTGAGACAGATGCGTTGACGAAAGCCGCCAAACTCGTCATTAGGTTGCCATTCAAACACCACAACTGTGCTGGATTTGCCAGGAATGCCGTGGTTCATGGCTGCCCGCTCACGGCTCTGACGCGACTGCCGTTGAGCTGGCGTCTCCGTCTCCTCTTTCCTCTTGTTCTCCTGACAGCGCCGCGCAAAGAATGCCTTGAAGTCTTCTCCTCGCTGCTGTCTAGAGTGGGGTTGGGAGACCGGGAACAGAGAGTCCGCATGTGCCTCGGGAACATCAGACACGGGCTGTGCCCCACTGTTCTCACCCCATCCAAGGGCGCTATCGTCCCAGTTAAGGACACTCTGAGTGTTGTCCTCTGGTCGACCCCACGCACTATCGTCCGGTTGACCCCACGCACTTTCGTCCAGCTGACCCCAAGTGTCAGGCGTCTCCTTGCGTTGGACTTCCTCGGTCGCACGGGTGATAGCTGCCGGAGACGGGATATAATGACGCAAGGTAAAATCAACGGCAGCAGAAGTATCCCCAGAAACGCGGACCCAAATCGGAAGCGAGAATTTCTCAAACATGGGCAATTGAACTTGCCAAGGACAGTGAATGGAAGAGATCAAGGCTCCCGTACGTGGCACGTTTGTCGTCAGATCTCCAACGAATGAGCGCGACAACTCAAGAACCCATTCAGCGGGTATGGGATGTTGGGGGTTACTCGTTAAGATAGCCGTCCACTGATTGGCACCTTGGTATCGACGCGTCATGATGTACCACGAGCAGGTGGCGGCAATTACTGGAAATCCGTCAGGCAATCACGAACGATGAATAAACTGGTTGACTTACATAGAAATGCATCGCGCGACCTTATTGCAACCTTTTTAGCAAGGTTAGCGTCTGTATGCCACCGTTGGTACCCATAGGAAGTCGGAGGGCGTGGAAGTTTAGTCCCCCATGGAATCAATAATCCAGCACCCAAACGTTCCTGGCACCAGAGCAGTTTCTGCTCTAACTCGACCCATTTTGCCCGAATATCGCGGTGGAGAATGTGCCTTCCCAATGTATCTACCTCTGTAAGGAGGGAAAACCTGGAGTGGTTGAGGCATCCAAAGATTGGCCCATCGAAGCTAGGATTCAAAGGTACCAGGGGAAACCACGGACGAGTTCCGTACGCCCAGCGAGTGGTGAGTGGCGTATTACTATCGTCGGGAGAACTATCGTAGTCTTCGCGAGGATCCCAAGGAGGCTCGTGAGGTATGACGTCGGGAAGGGAGTGTGCAGTGAGAGAGGTATAAACCTGCCCATCACGGACGATGACACGGAGATTGTTACTCATGGATGCGAGGAGACGCAAAGAGTATCACAGTCAAGACTACTACCGCAACAGTACAAACCGTTACGTTAGGTCAAGATCAGAGACGTTGAGTATATCGCAGTCGTTGAGAATATCGCAGTGCAGTCGTTGAGAATATCGCAGTGCAGTCGTTGAGAATATCGCAGACTCAGAGTATCACAGTCAAGACTACTACCGCAACAGTACAAACCGTTACGTTAGGTCAGAGACGTTAAGAATATCGCAGTCAAGACTACCGCAACAGTACAAACCGTTACGTTAGATGAGGAAGAAGGTAACGAAATGGGAGAAGGTTTGGTGCGTCTAATATAGACGTAGCGGAGTTTCAACAAACAATTACCATATCAGTGGCAACAATATGGGGTGTGGTCTGTGGCGGTCTGTGGCCTGTGTGGATTGAGACAAGCGGAGGCAAACAAAACAATGCCACTGTGACTTGGGATGAGTGGAGAAAATTAAAAATTAAAATTAACAACAGAATTTTAACTATGTGGCTTGAGATGTGAAGTAAAGAACTTGAGTTAACCTTGGAGTTGGGATGTTGACGATGGTGATGGAGCCAGAGAACGCCGGGCGGCACGACAAGTGAGAATAGGGCTGCCACGGACGTCGAACCAGGAAGCGACGGATGTCGACTTAGAGTTAGGACATTGGCGGTGGGGATGAAAGTAGAGAATACCGGGCACGACCGTACATACAGTCATGCCCTGGAGAAGGTCGTGAAAGGTTGCTGCGACGAGACGATAAAAGAGGAGTTAATGCAGGGCATGACTGTATGTACAGTCATGCCCTGGAAGAAGGTGAGGAAGGGTCGTTTTCGACAAGGAGAATGGGAGCTCGACAGTACAAACCGTCGAACCTAGTAATAGTTATTAATACCAAGTTCCATAAAGATGAGGGACTTAGAACTTTGGCGACGAAAGCGCCCAACAATCACAAACACCCATATTAGGAAATTGTTACATAACATTGACATTGACTGCTCCATCTCATCGTCCCCATCCTCGAAGCACGACAGTATGTACTGTCGTGCTCATCGAGTTCATCGTTCCTATCTTCGGAGCACGACGGTATGTACTGTCGTGTCTCCTATCCCATTAATCAATTTACAAGTCCAGCCGTCAACACACGTCATCCAACTCGCTTTCGCTTATTGCGACCCCTTGGATCACGTTGGCCCTGTCTTCTACGTCAGGTAACCAAGTCGTTTGTTAAAATCCAACCCCATTGACCAACCGTTAAACAATCCAGCCGTTAACATCTGTCATCCCCTCCACCGTACATACAGTGGAGGTGGAATTGACTCAGTCCATCTACCAATGCGGTGGAGGGCATAATGCAAAACCTATGTCTATGTTCAACTAGTGTGCTACATGTACTGGACGAGAGATAGGTCCTTCGTCTCTTCATCTCCTTTCGCTGCTTGTGGGTAATCAGTATCGCGCTTGCCCCTATGGTCATCTTTGTCGATCGCTCCGTCCGCTTCTTGAGCTAGCTCCATGATCTTTGCCGCTAATTCCCGGAGCATCATAATGTCATTTTTGACGTATCCTTCGGTCGGCCCTTCCTTATCGTCCTTCTGGATATCTACATACTCGTCAAATATCATGGCAGCTTGGACACGCTGTGAAAAGTCATCGGCCACATTAATCATTGTTGCCAAAGTCATGTACCCATGTACACGGTTCAGTGCGCTATCCTGAAGGTGCGTCAGTTAGATCCCTGCTGACCAACTGGCCCACTTACCAAAAAGCTGTCTCTATAATTTATCAGCAGGAAGACGCTCATAGATAGCAGTGCCAGTAGTCGTGTCAACATAACCAGTATGTGCGACAGGGACCAGTAATCCCCTGAGGGCGCCTTGGATACCTTCGGCACTGCGTAGTCATACGCCCATATCTTGATTGTAGTTTTCCCGCGCCCTAGCACGGGCGAAGTGCTGGCAATTGTGCAGCGGCCATTGAGATCGCGTGCCTAAACCAGGTCAGTGACATTTTTTTCCGACTAGTCTTAATACTTACGGATATTGTTTGCACAAGGCCAGTGTCCGCATGGTGGAGGGTTTGAAGTGTCTCCCCTGTCTTCCGATCAAATATATATACTAGCCCATGGTCACTTCCTCCCACAACTACCTTGCCGTCTTCCCCGAATGCCACTTGCTTCGGGACCGATACGCTTGGCAAACCAGTTGCAAACGTTCGAACAGGCTCACCATCACCTTCAAGGCGATATAATGTAAACCCGTCTGTTGCATTATCAACAATGAACACGCCCCGCTTGGAGTACACCGCAGCATGACCACTATATAATGTCAGTAACGCGCCCAGGTCGAGAGCGGTAGTTTCTCACATCACTGATTTGCAGCTAATTTCTTGCACTATGTCGCCATCTTCATCCTTCAGTTTCATGCTGTTCGGCTCTCAGCATCAGGCAATGAAAGTATGCAGTGGAAGGACTGACAAGTTGCCATCATAGAGCCCGAACACATAGATGCTCCGGTTATCTGCGAACACTACCGACTTGGGCACCGTATTTTCAAGTCGCACTGCGAAGACGGGCTGGAGCTGCGAGCTTGTATTGAGCGTCAGAACCTGAACCATTTTGTCTCTAGTTCCGACTACAATTCGCAGGTTGCCGTCAGAGGAAGTTGAACGCCATGACAAGCATGTGATCTCAAAACCCGATCCCAGTCTCCTGGCACATATTTCCTGGAATTTTTCCTGTTGGCGTCAATGGACGGTCGAACAGCAAACCTAGGTGCTTACATCTGTGAGACTGCGTCGCAAACATACGATATAACCCAGGCCTGTTCCATAGCAGAGGGTTTCTGCCGTGGTTTTCATAGTCGTGGCCCAAATTGCGCAACTGACTGTTCCCCTTGATTCATGATGATTGGACGAAGATGTGAGTTCTTTCCGCGATGTGATATCCCAGAGTTTGATTCCCTCGGTTCCTGTTTGTTTGTTTGTTAGCCCTGTCTATGACCGAGTTTCTTCTTTCTTACCACCGCATGCAAGCAGGTGTCCATCATTAGAAATCGCAAGTGCATGGATAGAGCCATTATAGGCAGTTAAACGGGCGAGCAGCTTGTAACGCAGTGGCTGCGCTGACTTGTTGAACAATGCAAGGAAAGACATTATGATATAATCCGCTGTAGTCGCCCGCTCACAACGTATTTATCTGTACTTCTCATTTGTTTTCAAATACTTTTGTATCGTTACCATATTTGTTTGACTCCATGGTAACTTCTAGTCATCGTCGACGCCATTTGTGTGCTATTCTTCTTATTCTTCTCTATGGCCCTATTATTCTTATTATTATTCTTTACAAGCGCTATTCTTGGTTACCATTTTCGAAGCCCCTTATTGTTTTCGCTCAATATGGTAATCTGTTGAATACTTTACTCTCATGAACCGTCCTTAAGTTCCAGGTAGCTACTCGGTTCTTTCTCTATCATGCGCAGTACTACCATTGTTCCACCTTTCTATGACTCGGAGCCTGGTGCTCCACCACCTCTTCCCCCAATGCTCACGGACCAGCTAGAGCTGTTTGGCAACGCCAATCGTCGCCCGACTACACTTATCGCCGATGAAATCCTAGTTCCTCAAGCTAGTATCATTTCCACTGCAAGGGCTTCGTCGTCTACACCCGCCCCTGAATTCAAGCTTGCGAAGCAGATGCGCAAGCATTCTGATCACTCTACCTCTCCATACACCAAGAAAGTCACTTCCACGCACTCCCATTCTCGAATGCCTTCACCCTCAGATTCCTCAGGCGCTTCGGATTCTTTCTCAGACAGTGACTCCTCAACTTCGAGCGCGAGTTCATCAGAAGACTCAAAGATTCCTAAACCTGCCGGTGAACCTGGGCGTCCGGGGCGTGGGGGTTACACACTTCGTGAAGCTTTAGATTGGAATCCAAAGGCATACGCAAAATTCAAGGTTTGCAAATTGTCATTGTACCCTTAGTATTGCAAATTAACTCGTGAATTCCTAAGAGGTCTATGCATAGTCTCATCGACAACCACCTTGACACGACAAAATGCGCTTCTGGCCAAAGTCCTGCGCTATTGGAAGTCGTGCGTGGCAAGGTGAACAGTTTCTCTGAGTCTCGATATTGTCAATGAACTAATCATCTCTGACAGGCGCTCGACAACTTCCCAGACCTTGACAATTATAACAACTTGTGGCCAGTCAACGATTTGATCATGACACGCCTGAAATACACGTCTGGACGTGCGAGACGAAAGGTGGGAGAAATGGCTGTAGGCAAGAGCAAGTGCAAGGCCAGGAAGTGATACCCCGACTGCATTAGATGTCTCCGTCATTATTACGTGCTGTATGCATTCTATATCAAGCTGGCGTTCAAAGATTAGTAGCCACGAGTTTTACGCGCATCAGGGAGAGCGAAACTACATCATGCAAGTCATCTGCGAAGCTACCCAGAACCCGTCAGTATCAGTTCAAGCCGGTGCTTTCGAATGTTTAGTCAAGATCATTGTGGCACTGTACTACGACAATATGGCTTTCTATATGGAACAGATCTTGTTTGGCATATATCTGCAGTCCAGCTGAGAAACTCGGTATGTAACAATGCTTTAAATTATACTACTACTCCACACCTTGCAGCTAACCGACAATTGGTACGAGTACTCAGGGGTTTCACAAGAGTAAGATCGCGTGGGAGCCTAGCTCTTGGACGACTACTTATGCTTTGCGCAAAGCTGAAAAGATAGTTATGGTAGGCTCAATAGATTATCGAGTTTACTCACTGGTGAATTATAAAGTCAGCAAGTGCATTATCTCTGCCTCGCATGTTCACAACTGAGGGATAGTTGACTCCAACCCTCATAACCACTGCATCGCCTCGGAACTTATGATCACCCGTACTAAGAAGCACGTTGGCTCGGAGACGAAGATGTCGCTTGAAGAAGATGCAGAATCGATGGATGTGTCTCCCTTCGCACACATTCACGAAACAGTTGTGAACATAAGGCTGCACGGTAGCCTCCTCGAGAAGACTTTCAGGAACAGGAAAACGCTGAGCAGTGCGTGAGCGGCCAGAGCAACGCGTCAACATGGTGACCTGACGGGGTCTGGTCCACGATGCTGAATATAGCCTGCACCACAGGTGAAGCTCCGGGGTCTGATTTGAAGGTAAATAAAGGGTGTGAGGTAGTAAGCGATAACTTACAGCAGACGTTGGAAGGATATATGTGCGAGTGTTTACCATCTGATTATAGTTTGATCAAGGCAATAATCTAAGAGGTGGGCGATGAATGCAGGCGATGAAAGCGGGCGATGGAAGCAGGCTATAGCAGTGATCCGTCTTTTAATAACTTCACGTGCTGAGTCAAAAGACAATAACCATAATCGTTTCGGATGTAGTTGACGAAAAAAATAGCGGGGAGCCAAACCGAAGCATGACAATACTGCAATGATAATCCTGCGGCGCTAGTTGTCAAGGGTGATGGTACGAGGTAATTGTAAGAGCGAATAGAGCAAGATAATTGTAAGTGCGAATAGAGCAAAAGACAACTGAAAGCGATGGAGATGGGCCTGGACCTGTTGGAACTGTTGTTCATTCATACAACCAAGACGTCTAAAAGAATCAAGACAAAAATACATGCACAAAACTTAAAAAGACCCACGAATGATGTTTGCAAACTGACGATGAATTATTCCCCCGCTATGAGCGCCAATAACATTGACGTCGACATGCAGCATCCCGAGTTTCAGCAAGAAGACGTACAAATGTCTCATGACGCGGATTTATTTGGTGGCGATGAAGACGATGAAGACGATGATAAGGGTCCTGGCGACTTCATGGATGTTCTCAGTCAGCCTCCCACCAGTGTACCGCGATTCGACATCAGTCAGCCTCCCACCAGTGTACCGCGACTCGACATCAGTCAGCCTCCCACTAGTGTACCGCAATTCGACATCAGTCAGCCTCCCACCAGTGTACCGCGACTCGAGCGACTCGAAAAGAGGGCCAGAGAGGAAGTGGTATGTAGATAGTACGAATCAGCTTCCATGACTCATGATACCCATCCAGATATCTGGGAAGCGTCGCATTCAGGAAGTCGACTATTCGCAGGTACTTCGCCAGACTGTGTATGAACAACAAGAACGTATTAACAACATTATAGAGGAAACTGAAGTGGTACGCACGAGAAGCTCATTGGGGATACACTGCTGATCATACCGGCAGATACGCCGAGAAGCTCAAGACCACATTGAGGAGCAACGACGTCTTGCAGAAGAAGAGCATGAGCGCCACACGCGCGATTTCAACGAGCGATGGGAAAAGGCTCTGAGAGAGCGAGAGCGGGAAAAGCAAGTAAGTGCAACAGATGCATTCAGTCAGATGCATGCTTACAAGTTAATAGGAAATTCACATATGGCAAGAGCAGCAGCAAGCACTGCTGAGGAAGAACGTTGCTGAAGAACTAGCACGGCACGAAGCAAAAATAAGTGCAAAAAAAGACCAAGAGGTGAGAAAGAACGACTGACCAAGGAATTACTAATGATGGCAAGTAGTTGGCTGAAGAACTGGCACGACACAACGCAGATTTAGATACAAGAAAAAATCAAGAGGTGGGGAAGAACGACTGAGCACGGGAATCGCTAATGATGTCAAGCAGCTAGAAGAACGCGAGAGAGCCATTTTTGCCGAAATGGAGCGAAGGCTACAACTAGAAATAGAAAAAATGAGGGTAGAAAAAGAGAACGAGCTCGCTAACATGGAGCAGCGCTTTGCAAGACACGGTAGGCAACAGCATGCGGCCACGGAAATCGGCACAGACCCCACCCAAAGGAACGCTCAACAGCCACCCCACACGCCCCAGAAACCACAGCTCAAGACTCCGTGCCTCGAGACGATTAAAAAGATCAGGAAGGCACGTGGAACAACACACAAGATGCGTCTGGTATCTGTAGTAGAGGTAAGTACTAAGCAGTCGGAACTCGTTTTAAACTCACGTCATAGCAGGACGCTGACGAGCCTATGGAAACGCATCGAGAACGATCATCGTCAATTGAGCAAGAGCCACAGCGATTTCAGCCTGACGACGTCTACCCTATGTCTGCGATGGAAAATGCGATCTCCAAAGGCATAGAGGCGGCACTCAGACGCATCCTCGTCAATAAGGATATTTTGACATCCACGAAGCGTAGTCCTCGAAGGAAAAAGAAGCAGGATGATGAAATTAGGATAGAAAGGGCCGCAGATTTGAGCCACGAAAGAGACTTCCTTCTTGTGAGAGTTGAATTTTTGACGTATATGCTGATGCTAAGCATGAAGTAGGGTGAAATCCGGCGTCTCCTCAAAGATACCTTCAGTATATCTCAAGACGCAGATTTTATTGTGCACCAGCCGGCGGATCGTGAAGATGTGTACTCGTACGAGTACGAAGATGGCCCAGGCCCCAACACCCAGAATCTGGCCTTTGATCTCAAAAACGGATTTAACACCCCCTGGAATGCGAAAATTCTCGATATTCTCCTTGAAGAATTGAAAAAGAGGAGTGTAGAAGAGGAGTGGCCGTTCCGGAGGTCGGATGCCTATTATAAGGCAATACTCGAAGATCGCTACAAGCGGATGCGGATGGTCTGGAGAGCAGCCCAACCAAAGGTTACAGCAAAGGGCTGCTTGGAGACTGCGGAAGAAGTGGAGGAGAGGTTGATTGCAAAAAGAGGTGAAAATCTGAAGTCGGTTCGTCAAACAACTCGTCGGCGAAATGTATGTCCGCAGCATGATCTCAAGGCTCTTCGGATACTAATGCGTCTATAGAAATATCTCCGCAGAGCAAAAGTCCTGGAGCAAGTTATTGAGCTGAAGAAAGATGGCGAGGACGACGACCTACCAGCTTGGCAGTGGCTTCAAAAACTAGTCAAGACGCTGGGAGACGGGGGTATGAGTTCAGAAGAAAGTGATATCGAAAACGACGTCGAATGTGTGCTCCGGGTCAAGAACATGGCATGGCGTCGCGGGATAGAGCGAGAACTGAATATCATCGATAATCAGAGAGTCTTGGATGATGAAATTTTCGCGCCCCAGGGTTCCAAACCAATGAAGAGGATACGCGCATCGGGAAATTCGACGACTGTACGGAACCCGGTCACTGGATTACCCAAGGCCCTATACAACGGCAGATGGTTTGATGGTCTTACTGGAGGTCAGGTAGAAAGGTTGAATGTGTCAGATGAGACGTTCCGATGGATGAAAGTTGGTGTAGCATAGTAGCGTGTTGAATAGACGGTGTAAATGAACCGCAGGGAACGGAAGATAAGTCAATTCCCCCTCCACTGTATGTACGGTGGAGGGGATGACGCGTGTTGACGGCTGGCTGGATCGTTGCGAGAGCGAGTTAGCCATTGCCCACTCCACTGTATGTACGGTGGAGGGGATGACGTGTGTTGACGGCTGGACATGTTGGTTGATTAATGGTTGGATCTGTCAACAAATGGGCTTACCTGACTAACGGGCCAGCGTGATCTAAAGGATCAGCAGTAAGCGAAGGCGGATGACCCGGAGTTGATGGCTTGATCATTCCGCGAAAAAGGATGGAGTTGGCGAGGTGGTGGGTGGTAATGGAATAGGAGACACGACAGTACATACCGTCGTGCTCCGAAGATAGGAATGATGAACTCGATGAGCACGACAGTACATACTGTCGTGCTTCGAGGATGGGGACGATGAGATGGGGACGATGAGCAGCTCGAAAGTACAAAGGATGAACTCGATGAGCACGACAGTACATACTGTCGTGCTTCGAGGATGGGGACGATGAGCAGCTCGAAAGTACAAAGGATGAACTCGATGAGCACGACAGTACATACTGTCGTGCTCCGAGGATGGGGACGATGAGCAGAGTACAAAGTTCAAACTGTCAAGCAGTCAATGTCAATGTTATGTAACAATTTCCTAATATGGGTGTTTGTGATTGTTGGGCGCTTTCGTTGCCAAAGTTCTAAGTCCTGTGTTTGTGATTGTTGGGCGCTTTCGTCGCCAAAGTTCTAAGTCCTATGGAACTTAGTAACTATTACTCTAGGAGGTTCGACGGTTTGTACTGTCGAGCCTCCCATTCTCCTTGTCGACAATGACCCTTCCTCACCTTCTTCCAGGGCATGACTGTATGTACGGTCGTGCCCGGTGTTCTCTACTTTCATCGTCACCAGACGTCTCGTCGCAGCGACCTTTCACGACCTTCTCCAGGGCATGACTGTATGTACGGTCGTGCCCGTTCATCGCCACCGCCAACGTCCTAATTCTAAGTCAACATCCATCGCTTCCTGGTTCGACGTCCATGGCAGCCCTTCCCGCCCGGCGTTCTTTGCCAACGATCAGTCCACACCAAGCTCAGGTCGCCGCCAGCTCTCCCTGACAACAGAGTTATATCTTGTTTGGTAGTTCTTGTAATGAACGTCATATTTTCGTACAAGGCTTACTGCTGTCTTGTTATTTCATTACTGGAAATTGCGAGTTGTTTCTTTTATTGTTGTTGTTCGTCTGACTCAAAAGCTTGCCTACGCAGTCGTTTCTTGCTCTCCAATTCACTCCCATCAATTCATAGAAACGACGGTACATACTGTCGTTGCTATTTGCCCCGCTCTTCATGCCTGTGTCTCGCTCACTGTTCAAACGGTGCTTCTGTGAGGAATGCATCGAAACCGGTGATCGTGCTGAGGATGGCACCCCTAAGGGGGTACTCATTGCAGAACGTCTTATGGCTGCACATTTACAACGCACCAAACGTACCCAAGCAGAACGTGCTGCTGCTGGCTCTCCCCGCACGAACGCCATCACGGATTTGTTAGTCTCACAGCTGGACGCACTCGCTCTTATCGACAACAAACCGCCTGTTTCTCACCCCAACCCCACTCCACCATTATCTATTACGGCTCTCGCGGATGATCTTGAGCAACTCACTTTGCTAGATCATTTTGTTGCCCATGAACCCAGAGTCGCTATTTCTGGCGACGTCTCCCAAAAGAACATACATCGGCCAACTGTGAAGGCCTTGAGGGTCCTCGATAACATAGAGTTCCGCGTTCAGCGGTGCTTTCGGTTGTTACTTGCGGGTAATTCCAATGATGTTGGTCGCGAGCTACTATTGCTTCGCACAGCTGTGGAGTCCGTCAAACGAAAAGCAGACCTTGTGGTCACACGGAAGAGGGCAATTATGTTGGAGATAGATGGCTTAGAAGCTCAGTTCAACAGTCAAAAGCCTCCCGAAATGGACTTACGTGCAGCAGTCGAATTTGATACCAGTAAGAGTCGATTATCTTCATCGTGATCGTGTCCTGAATAGTCAATAGATGTTCACCATGATTTTCCGCTGGATCAGTGTGATGAAATCGCACAGGTCGCCTTATTCATCACTGTGACGTGTAAAGTCATCATGGGGGTCAGCAAGCGAGCCTGCGATTTCCTCTTGGGACTTATTTCAATCATGTTATTCCTCGCTTTCCGGAGATCGGATGGTAGCCTCAGCTCTTCCCATCAAAATGTGCTCAGGCAAATTCCAAAGAGTTTCGACACCGCGCTCTCAAGATTCCATCTCACTGAGAAAACTGTCGTCTATGCAGTCTGCCCCAGTTGTCACTGCACTTACAGCCCACATCATGCAGACGGCTCAACTATTCCTACATATCCTGAACGTTGCACACACCACCCCACGCCAGAGGCCGAATGTGGCGAGTCGTTGCTCAGCCCTGGCCCTGATGGAGTAGTGCGACCGAAGAAGACATTCGTTTACCACGATTTTAAAGACTACCTCGCCGGTCTCCTCTCCCGTGCAGATATTGAGGGGGCGATGGATCAAGCCTGCGACGATTTGCAAGACTCTATCAATTCCCCCCATCCGCCTTTGATGAAACACGCATTCGAGGCTCAGTTTCTCCGTCAATTTTGTGGCCCAGACCCAGGTTCACTTTTTATTGATAGAGGAGATGAAGGGCGCTATGCTTTCGCCCTTTTCGTGGACTTCTTCAATCCGGAGGGCATTAATTTGCGTGGTGCCAACAAATCCTCTGGCATCATCTCTATGGCATGCTTGAATCTACCATTGGATATCAGGTATAAGCCCGAAAACATGTATCTTGCAGGAATCATCCCAGGTCCGAAACAGCCGTCCCTCGAGCATCTCAATCACTACATCCAGCCACTTATTGATGACATGGTAGACTCATGGGAGCGCGGCATCAATTTTTCCAAGACTGCTTGTTTTCCCACTGGCCGGCTCGCTCGCAGCGCTATTGTTTTGGCAGTTTGTGATCTTCCTGCCGCTCGTCATCTTGCTTCTTTAGCTGGAACCAGTAGCCATTTTTATTGTAGCGCGTGCAATTGCTACCATAAGACCACGTACGGTAGAGTGGACTTCGAAAGCTGGAAACCTCGTGATAAAGATGAACTCCGGAAGTTCGCTGAGCGGTGGAGGGACGCTGCGACAACCTCCGAACGAGAGAAACTATTCAAAGCTCACGGTGTGCGCTATTCAGAGATGTGGCGTTTGCCATACTGGGATCCCTCACGCCAGCTTGTTGTCGACCCGATGCATTGTATATTGGAAGGTTTAGTCCAGCATCACTCACGTACCCTTCTCGGTTTGACTACAGCAACCACTTCATCTTCATCGACTTTACCCCCTCCGGCCTTTTCATGCGACTTAGGCGATATGCCTCCGGGGATGACTTCGAAGGAAATGACTCAGGTCGCTGCTATACGCACCCTTCTTGTTTCCCAGTTGTCGTCCGATGACGAAAATCTGGATAACCTAAAAAAATCGCTGTTTCGCAAGAATACGGGACCTCTCAAGTTTGTTTGCGAGGCCTTGCGATGCGCTCCCCAGAAATCTAGTAGATTGTTCAAAATCGACTACGTCAAAGCTCTCGTGGAATGGGTAAGTTCTTAATATGTCTACTTTGTTGCGACTTTTTTATGTTTGTTCTCAGCGCTGTGGAAAACCTTTTGCTGCTCCTGAGAAGGAGCTTCAGCTTGGTTCTCTAGATGCCCTTCATCGTGTCCGAGATGTCATCCAACAAATAACCATTCCATCTTGGTTTACTTCAGTCCCAAGCGATTTCGGAAGCGCATCTGCTGGGACGATGAAAGCAGACGAATGGCGCTCTCTAATCACCGTCTACATTCCTATTGCCCTCGTGAGCTTGTGGGGGGCCGGTACCTCGCATCCTTCCGATGAAGTCGGCACTCACCTTAGAGCTGTTCTCGACCATACTATGGAACTTGTTTGCGCGGTGTATCTCACGTGCGCCCGAACAACGACTGTAGAGAGAGCACACGCGTATCGCATCTCACATTGCGCTTTATGTTGGAAATTTGAAGAAGATATACCCTAACATCGCTCTGCATCCAAATCACCACGCTGCCTTCCACATATACGACTTTCTACTCCTATTTGGCCCGGCCCACTCTTGGTGGTGCTTTCCTTTCGAACGTTTGATTGGAATACTTCAGCGTCTTCCAGTAAATCATAAGACTGGTGAGTTTTTACGGAACACCAGTGTAATAGCGGGACTGACTTTTCAAGGCGAGTCGGAAACTACCATGTTATACTCGTTCATCAAAACTTCAAAACTTCACCGTTGGCTCAGTCGAACCTGACTGTTCGCCGGCTATTCAAGAGTGCAAATTTCTGTTTGACAGCACGTATGCTCCCAAGAGCGCTGGAACTCTCGGTGAAGAACGTGCTGAAGATCCTTTGGACGACAGTTTACAGGCTCCTTCCTCCGCTGTAGCTGTGGCTGTTCCTGAAGCCTTGTTTGCGCTTATCAAACGACGCACAGCAATATTACGCGCACGACTAAAATTCAACGGGATTGTCTATAGCAGAGCCTCTACTCACGTCGGGAATAGTCAAGTTTTTTATTATTCTCAGGGTGACCGCTTATCGTCTCCTGTCCCCGGCAGTATCCAACATATCTATGCTACACCCACGGGTGAACTGGTGTTTGCTGTCCACAAGCTCCTCCCGCGTCACGATCAGTCCATTGATCCATTTGCTATGTATCCTCATTTTCCCGCCAAAATGTACTCGTCAAGCTCAAGTAGTCATTTGGAAAATGTCAAGGTATCCTGGGTTGTTAGTCACTTTGCTCAATGGGCAGTTTCGAGTGATACTGTAGTCATACTATCTCTATCTCGCGTAAGTACAATT
Source organism: Suillus clintonianus (assembly GCF_016758775.1). Lineage (NCBI taxonomy): Eukaryota > Fungi > Basidiomycota > Agaricomycetes > Boletales > Suillaceae > Suillus > Suillus clintonianus. Next base: position 47,697 of record NW_024539422.1, read on the forward strand.
CACCTCGAGAAATCACCGGTGTCTAACTACTGTCAAACAGGATTGATTTTCAATTTCACTCTACTACATAGTTTCGCGTACATTTACAATATATAAGCTGTCCACCCCGTCGTTTGAATAAGAGTGCGTTAACGCGTGTTTCTAACCGAAAGGCATCGCTTGTGTCTATAACTTATCATCTAGTCCCCTAATATTCAGCATCTCAAACTCAAGTGGGTGATGACGTTGTAAGTGGGCGATGATTCAGCCGTGAGTGGGCGATCGTCGGGCGATCGGTTTTATCTAGAGATAAAACTTGATGATTTATTTTCACATTTTATTGTCAGGGGGGTATTTTGAATTTTAACGCCCGTCTAAACGACGGTCTAAACTTCATACATGAGCAGATGTTCAGTCACGTGCTAAAATTGAAGTTTTTTCGAGTCTTAAATGTGAAGTTTCATTTCGAAGTTTATGCCAGCATTAAGATATATTTATATTTCTTATTGTCATTGACATTCAGACAGTAAGAAAATGTTCGCTGATACTTTATATTTCTCTTGTCATGCAAGACCTCTTTAACATTTGAAATTTTACATCCGCTAAGACGACAACCTAAAATATTA
>NW_024539423.1:0-44600 GCF_016758775.1 Suillus clintonianus
ACTACTACCGGTGAGGGGCGATGAACAGGTAAGACCCAAATGTCTTTGTCCCAAAAGGACGTCCACGAAGTATTTCGCCACAGTATCTCATCCGACGCATTGTACCGGATACGAGGGAGATCGTGCGTGGATAGAATAGCACAAGGCCGGGCACGTGAGTTCATCCGTATCTCAGAGTATAGCAGTGCGGCGCAGCCATTGATACACGTATCATTCAGGCAAGCAGTAGGCTGTGCCAGGAAGGACTGATCCCTTGAGTCAAATACTTGGAGAGGAAAACCATCTTGGGCAGGTCGCACCCGAGTCGGGGGAGGGCCCGAGGCTGGTACAATGATATTTTCTTCTGGGCGAGGAACTTTGAAAGGATCTGTACGAAGATTCTATGACATTTGATGAGTGTGGGTCACTTGAGAGATGGGAACATACCTCTGGCAGTTCCCAGCTAATCGTGAATTCAGGTTGTTCCACGCCTTCGTCATCTTCGTCGTCAGTAACGGTGCCTTCGGGGAAAATGTCCACGAGCGCCGCTTCTTCAATGGCTTCTTCAAATGCAGGTGCATTATATTCATCAGTGTCATCCTCGGGAGATGGATCAGCGAGTGCCAACGAGGTCGGTACTAGCCTGTAGATGACATCCTCTGATGGTCCCTTGCTCCCACAAAGTGTGATTGCAAGATTGACTGCCGCTGTGGCATTGCTGTCGAAGCGGACAGAAGACGCAAGCGGGGTAACCCATTTAGTTTGCAGCTGAAGGATATGATCCCGACGTTGCTGCAAGGGGAATGTGAATGTGTAGTCTTCTAGGATTAGCGCCGATCATAAATATACTAGTATATAGAATTACTTACTTGCGGGAGAGCGTAGGGCAAGTTCCAAGGCAGCCAGCTCATCTCCGAACCACCGACAAAGGTTATCTGCCTCGAGTCCAAGACGGCGCTGTTCTTCGTGGCATCGCTCTCGTTTGAGCAACGCTCGTATACCATCTCTGACGTCAGCATCTTCCATCCAACGGGGGACATCTCCTACGGATGGAGTGATCCATACATCCTCCATCAACGTCTGATCATTTCGAAGGTCAGCGAGTTTGGTAGGCAGAGCAGCAGGGAGAGGGACACCCCAAGACGGGTCGTAGAGCTTCTCGAGACGCTCGCAGTATGAATTAAATTTGCGAATCGCAGTCATCAAAGCAGGCTGGCGCTTCGCGATGGCTTTGCGTGTGTGCTGATGAAGCTTTGTGCCTGGTTCAATGTGTCAGAATTCTAATGCGGCAACATAGAAGTATTACACATTACCGAGTGCCTGATTTGCACCGCCGACTGCACGGTCAAGCCTATCCCACTCAAAAAAGCTGCCTATGGCACGCTTGCGGATATTTATTTTCAGGTCGCGGGCCATGAGTAGCGTTCGGACAAAATCTAAGTCGACACCTTGCAACTCTGGAAACCTGTCATGGACATTAAGGGAGGAATACAATACCTCGACCTTGTTCATCAATCGGTCATGGCTGCGGTCGAGGCTGTCTAGAGCGTCTAGTGTTTCCTCGGTAGCTGAACCCTTCTCTACCACAGCGCGCGTGGCTTGCAAAGCCCTATCTGAAGCATCTAGATCAGACTGTAGAGCAAGAACGACATCGAGCTCCTTCTTCAGTCGTGCAGGAGCATCTGGAGATCGCGATATGAGATGTTAGTTATGATTTTGAGCGACTAAAACAGACGTACGGGCACGAATGGAGAGTTGCGACTTCTTTTGATCCTCCCACTGGGCCTGGAGGTCGTCAGTTTCGATGCCACATTTATTCAGCACTTCTTTGGCCGCTGCGCCCTGAGCATTAACGCCACGTTTGAGCCGCCGCTTGATCCAGTCGCCGAGATCTACTCGCATTTCCATACCAATGGCAGCAGCTTGTCGGTCTATCAACCAAAGGCGCCTCTGTCGCTGTGTAGTGCATTATTGTTAATGAAAAATCATCTGTATACTGCTGACCACTTACCGACGATGAACGTTGAATTCCGATCAACTTGACAAACCTTGACCAAAGCCTCTCTGTACCCTCGCCGTCGGATAGACCAAGGCCAGTGCTCATCCGAGGGTTGTATTCGAGTTGACATGCCCACTCATGGCCGTAGGCGTGCATGGCAGTGGTCGCAAATCGAAGACGCGAAGTCACATGATCAGGTAGAATATCATACTACATAATGATATATCAGATTGAGATGGGATCGAGTAAAGAATCACTTACCTGAGATAGTGAGCGGGAGAGGACGCAGCCAACGTCGTAGAGCGTGATGACAGTGGCTTCCTGCGGTAACAGGGAAAAAAGATGCTCAATCAACGCTACCGCGTACTTCTGTTGCTCGCCAGGAGAGTCGATATTAGCAAATAAGAGTGGGACATCATGACGGCAAATGAGGGCCATGATGCCCGTGTCATCAAAAGAATCCATGGCGGCCTTTTGCTTCTTGCCGTCTGCGGCTTCGTATGAATGTTCACATTGATCGATGGCTTCATCTGGGACTACACGAGTGCGAATCTTGGGGGCACGCTTACGTTTCGAGACGATCCGCCGTCCAACTTCGTCAACCTGGGCCTTCGGAAGGAAATATGAGGGTTCATAGAAGTGGGGGCAATCACCCGCAGATCGGCGATGACGATGATGGAAGTTCCCATCTGTTGCAACGTGGATATCTCCGCCATCGCTAAGTGGCCTGCCGAAGAGGGCACCTCCAAAACATGCTGGGCAACGCTGCACGAGAATAGAAGCGCATTTTCCTTGAAGTAGGGAGGTTTTGGAGGGTGTGGGGGTCAAAATGCTTGCATCCTCTTTACGTTGCGATCTCCGAGCCTCGTACACCCGATCTCGACAGATTTGTACCGTAGCTTCAGTCTGTTGTTCGACCTGAATTTGCAATATGTCATACCATTGAACGGCTTGGCCAAGGCCACGTCGAAATGGTTCTTGAATGGCTTGGCCCTATAGTGTGATGAGTTAGGATAGAAAAAGGCCGATAAATCGAAACTTACATCTGCATTAGTCATTTGAAAACCTCTGCGGGAATAATGAGTCTTGAGAGCAGAGGCGAGAGCGTGGACAGCATCACATGAGCGCTCGAATAAGGCGCGATAGAATGCAAGGAGATCGACAGAAACTGCCATACGTGGTTGGGATGGCGCAGTAGGGAAAAGTCCGTGGTGAATAAGGACTTGCGCAAGCGTGGAACATTTGCAGGCCAATACATCGATGTTATTGAAACCTGCAATTGTCAGCTGGAGCGGCACATAATGAATAAACTACTTACGGTCGAAAAAGAGGCAAACAATGGAGAAACGTCGTTGTGAACAAGCATGGCTTGCGCAGGCAGATATGACGGGATGGGTTTCTGTGAGAGGGTGCCCGTGTGTTCGTGCAGAATACTTGAGGTGAGCATCGACCAAGGTGGGGATAAGTACTTTCCAAGCACTATAGAGATTGTTTGCCATCTTGTCTGGCAAGATACGGCGCCCGGTATCCTCGTGGACCACAGCTGTAGAGCAAGGTACTTGTTGGTCAAGCTGGCCTATGTCGGTCATGTCGTAGTCGGCCTCATCGTAAGTATAAGTCGCAGCATCATCAATGTTCGTTGGGGCATCAGATTGAACAGCCGTAGAACTAGAACCGGGGGAGTCAGTATTTAATACTTGAGGGTTCATTAGGGCGGCCATTTGCGCGAGGAGGCGCTCGCGTTTAGGACCAATGCCTGGAATATGAACAAGGGATTGGGTTTTTTTCGCATTTCGAGCTTTCTTGGGGCTAACATAGTGGTGCCCTAGCCCTGTAGATGTTGGCTGATTGCCACGCGCAGAGCGGGCGGGAGCCATGATGAAGGTGGCAGCGTAGAGGGAAAAGACAAGAGGAAAAGGACTTAGCAAGTAAACCAGAAGGTCTACTAAGTAATCTGGCGGGTGCGCCATGGACCCTACCCAGATGCTCGGACAGGATGTCGACGAGGATGAATGTAGGTGTTTCAGAGGTCCAGAAGATCCAGGAAGCGCCACGACGATCCAGGGAGGTCCCGCAGAGCAAGGAAGGGAGTTTTGGTAGGTTCTATTTTTAGAACATCCGGGAGGTTGGGTCTGAGAGATGGGGTTGTACCTAACATAATAATACGGTCTCACAGACCTTTATTGATACCGAAAACTGATGCCTGAGGTGCATCAAAGGGATTGTGAGGTTGAACAGAGCGCACTGCATTCGTGCGAGAAGAGAAGGGAATGAGTTTGCGAAGGCGAAGGAAAATAGGTTGCTGCGGGTCGATTGTAGGTGGAGGTCTCTGCGTCATAGGTATGACAGGTATTGGTGGTCTGCGGTGCACGGCAGGGCGATGAAGAGTTGCATGAGACTGCAACAATAGCAATGAATGAGTGGTGTAATGAGTAAAAAATGAGATGCGCACATTTAGCAGATCATTGAGGGTTCGTGCACTTGTCTGTAAGGGAATATCAGCATACAGACAATAGATGATCGCGGGGAATGCGTACACGGGCCTGAGCAAGGACTTCGGGTGGAGTGTTGCAAATGTAGATATTGGAATCATCATCAGTGAATGTCGTGTAAGCAAACTGGCACGAGTCGGGTGAGAGGACAAGGGTGCGAGGATTTCGAACATCAAAGGAAGCGAGGAGTTGGCGGGACTCGAAGGCCCAGAGTTTGATGGTGTGGTCGGATGAAGAGCTGGCGAGGAGAGTGCAGTCAAATGAAAGTGTTAGACCGCCAATGACGTCAGTGTGTCCTTCAAAGGGAGTTCCAACAGTCTTCAGCGTCAACGCGTCGAACTCGTAGATTGTCCTGGGATAGTCGATCGTGAAGCTGAATGCGGCTAAGACGTTTTTGTTTTTGTTTGTCCAGAAAATTGGCGGACATGCGATTAGTCCGACCGATTTCCCTATGCTCACATCCAATTTTTGATTTTGGACATCCCAGACCTCAAGGCACTGCCCAAAATATGACTTGATTGCGAGCTTCTTTGAATCCGTTGAGAATCGAACGGCACCCACCCAATCAACGCTCTTGAATGGACCAGCGACAAGTTTGCCGGTCTCCAAGTTCCATATCCGCGCTGTCTCATCCCAGGACCCGCTCGCCAGCAGCTTGCTGTCCGCAGAGATATCAATGCATCTGACTTGATCTGAATGGCCTTCGAGTGTTTTCACAATCCCTGTCTCAACCTCGCAGGCTTTCAGCTCCACATCAGTGTCACCAGTGACAACCCATCGACCATCCCTTGATACTGCCACTGCCACTATATCCTCCTCGCAAATTCCTCGCCCTTCCTCAACCTGCTTACCCACCTTCAGATCCCATTGCCGAACGGTCTCGTCCCCAGATAAGCTGATCATTCGCTGGCCGTCCGGGAAATAGGATATGGATGAAACCCACCCTACGTGACCCTTCAAAGTCGTTGCCGGTTTCAGAATCGATTTCGTGACGGCTGCCTTTGTCGACGTGGAAGCCATGCCTGCGTCTCCACGAGTGAAACTGTTAAGCGGGGGCAAGGTGTTCTTTGGGTGTGTTTGAAGGACTTGTTGTGAGCTCTCCTCATGTGCTGTGGGCCTGATATTGGTCATTTTGAAGATTTCCCAGCTTGCTCGAGAGTGCTTTGCCTCTAGTATAGATGATCGTCAGTTCATCTACGCTGGAACTTCAGATGAGAGTTGATGTTACCAAGACGCTAGCAATGATAGAGAGGGAGGGATTTTACACCGTGAGTACAGCTGTCGTCCTTGCAAAGATACGCTATTTCTTAAATATCCTTGCTTTCAACTCACAACCTCTCACAGTCATGACCGAGGTTCCTGTGCTAGAGCGTCAATCTCGTTTCTATTTCCTACCCGCCAGTGTTGCTGGCCCAAAATGTTTGATATGCTGTAGTATTACTAATTGCAGTTTCGCTTTGGACGCGAGCGGACCCATGATCAACATGATGATGATGAAACTCTCAGAGATATTCAGTAATACGACGCCATTTATTCTCGCACCCCGTCTTATCATCAGCATTCGGGACTCGCATATCCAGCATGACTGCGTGTATGTCAGTACGCCGTTCGCAGATTGTGTATGGTGGACTTCGCCGGTAAAATTTGAGCGCTGAGCAGTAGGAGGTGGTCTCTAACGTTTCGTTGACTTGGTGTGCTGGTGCGTCTTGCGAGAGAGAGCGTACAATGCAGGCACAGCTGAGAGAGTAGGTGGGTTAATTGAAGATCGTCGGATGCCTTCCGCGCCTATATGCGCAAAAATCCTACTTTATTGCATGCGTTGACTGCAATGGTCGGTCTGCACATGATGGGCGCGATCCATTCGCGTCTATCCATTCTTGATTTCCATGTCTTGTAGCTCATACGTGCGTGCCTCTTATCGGCCATCTCACGTATTTATAACTCTACTTCCACTTGACTTCCACGTGCACCACCTAATTCTATTTCTGATCCCTCCTGACCATCCCTTGAACAGAGTTTTTATAGTTGTCTCCACTCGCGTATTTTCGCTTGCTCTGGCTCAGATTCCGTCTCCTAGTGTTCCGCCTTCTTGTACTTGGAGCGGTGTTAGGTTCAATTTCACCGGATTGGTAGCAAGGGTTGCCTGCCTTATAATTAATCCTAAACCCAAAGCGCGACGTCATGACGTATTTCTCGCTCGAATAACTTGATACAGCACAGATGATCACGATTCACCGCCCACAACGTTCCTTTCATGAGCTAGATAATCGACATGGCTCATTGCAGGTGGACCAACGTTGATGAAGTGTAGGCACGAAATCCATGACCCTGTCATGACCCTTTCGGCGGTAAGATAGGACCGATAGGTAGTACTGTTCTGACTATTACCCTGGTTCAAAGACCAAGTTTTGCTGACATATGATTTTTGGGCGACCTGACAGTTAGACCTGAAGGGCCGGGATGTCTTTCGGCAGGGGTTTAGGATTGGCACTGGGGAAGAATTCGACATAGAGACGCGATATTTGACTAATGTACACTACTGGGAAAAAATGTTAGTTTCAAATACAAGTACACAGAATGCGCGAATTGGGCCTGTGACAAAAAGACTATGTAAGTTGACTAGTTGGCAGTCACCCCAAGTCGGAACATACAAGAGGACGATAGATGGGTCTTTCATCATATACATATTACGCTCCCGTTCGTAAAACATCCACAAGTCCTGAATGGACATGAGAACGTGGCGAAATACTGCAGGGGAAGGTCGTAACGGAACTACAATGGTGGAACTATCAGTAGCGGATGCAATGACACAAGAAAACCAAGTACCGAGCGAGTCCTGTCGTGAATTGGGGGGTGAAGTCGATCACATTGCCTTGGTCATCTCTGGCAGAAGAAAAGTCCACCGTGGCCAACATGGTCACAATGGCGGACCACAGAGAGGCATCGGAAGCATATCGGCCTGATCAAATAATGTATTGGCTCATCACAGGTTACACGGAATAAAATAGCTGAACCCACCTGGACATCCACGCCGGCCTAATCCAAACACATATTCCGCAGGGTCATCATCAGTCAAAACACCATTGACGTCCAAGAATCTCTCTGGTATAAAGCTAGATGCTTCGGGGTACCGCTTTTCATCCCGTGAAACGCCCCTGCAATATAACGTCAGCATCTCGACAGCTGAAGAGAATCAGTCTGACCATATGTTGTATATAACAGTCGCCCCTGATGTGATGTTATCAGCGATGTGTTCATTAGATGAAAAGAGTGGACCTTTTGGGATGAAGAAGCCATCGTATGTGTCATCACTCGATGTAGCATGCGGTATGCCTATGATATCATTTTCAGTAAAGACGAGATCACTCGGCGGGGAAGAATACCAAGGGGTGCAACGGGATGCCATCGGAAAGTCTCCCGCAGAACTGATTCGACATATGGTAGTGATGCTCTGTCCTCGAACGCAGGTAAGCGATCTCTTCCGATCACTGAGTCGATCTCTGCCTGTGCACGTCTCTGAACATCTGGATATAATACCATGGCGAGAGCAAAAATCATCAAGACCGACGTAGTCTGTGAAAAGGGTGAGCAGGAGACAACATGAGTTGGACATTAGCTGACCGTCTCATATGAACCTGCATAGATATTTATCAAGGAATGGCATAATGCCCTTGTCAAAAGGTGACGAACCAACGATAGCAGTAGTAGCTGCTTTCTTCAAGGAACTCTCAAACAATGGTCCGGATGCCTGATCTTGCTTCTCCATTCGTTGAAGATTTTCTGCCACCATGGAACACTTGCCAAGAACCGAGTTTTCGGCCTTGGCATGCACAGAATCAATGACTAATGTCTTTAAAAACAAAAGATGCCCACCATATGCTGCTGTGTATATCGAAACGACGTCTCCGTCATTTCAGTCATGCGATTAATCGAAATTTGAGCATCGCGTTTGATCGAGGATCCCCAACACCAGTCAGGTAACCTCAGTACTGCATGAGGACACGGGATGTCAAGTCTTTCTCATCACTAAGAGCGAGCTTACAAAAAGGGAAGAGTTCGAGCAAGAGGGCTCTCTCTGGGGTCACCACCTTGATTCCAATTTCTACTGCCTTTTCCAGAATTCGAATCAGAGGATCATCACGAGCACTGGGCTGGTAGTCGTATACAACCGACATCGCCACAGAGGACGAAAATCTGTGAACAGCATTAATAATCGTTCGGTATTTACGAACGCATTGGCTGACGTTGCGAAGTGAGTATGATAATGTTGAGAGTCATCAATTAGGTTGACGATCATCTCACGAGCCCGTCTCATCTGCATCGGGCGAAACTTGACTGCAGAGTCAGGACGAAAGGTTTGGTGGAAGATTCGTCGGCAAAGACGCCATTCGTCGCCATAAGGTGCGAATGCAAAGACGACCGACCAACCAAATCTGGCTGCACGTCAGAATGATTGAATTGAATAATAGGAAAACGCACGGCTCCACTGTTGCTATAGTTGGTCGATCAGAGTAGATTCGAGAACGCTTATCCAGTAAGGCTTCTGCAACACGCTGAGAATTGATCACTACGACTTCCTGGCCGAGAAGTCGCACGAAGACCACATCTCCTGATAGAATGATTTGCACCGTATATGCACCATACTATCTGTTCACGTACCATAAGCAGCGCGCCATTCCGTATAAGTCAACCAGGGCTCCTTGGCGTTAAGAGACAAAACGTTCCCTAACAGTGGGAGCGGCACTGGTCCAGGAGGGAGGGAAGGTTTGTTTTGTTTGTTCTCGATAAACCGCCTGAGTGCGGTGATGACAACAAGGGACACGGGTAAGACAACGAGGATAGTAAGGCGACCATCAACTGAAGGAAACATGGTTAGAGCAATGCGTAGGTAGATATCCTACGCATGAAACAGACCTTATAACTTCACGAAGATCCGCTTATCTCGCTCTATACCTGGTGTCTGTGGAGTGAGATTCGGAACAAGACTGAAGAGGTGATAAAGATAAATTCAGTATTGTAGCCGAGAAAGAGACATCATCGGGTCAGAGTGTCAGATTCCTAATATAAGCTGTCCACCAATGTCAGCTCTACATCTATGTGAGCTCAATGAGTAGGTCCCCATGCGAACTGAAGAGGTGAAGTCGATCACCACAATGGCAGACCTCTACTTGGCGCTCCAGGTCGGTGTCTCCGGCATCGCAAGCAATTGAAAATGTATGACAGCCAGACTGACTTGTATCATCATGAGGTATGAATGATACATGCGCAAGATGTCGCAGTCCAAGGCTAACCCCGAAAGATGATGCACGTGTAGTCTCGGTGATCTGCATTTCCTCCGAGCCACTCATGCAAGCCGGTGCCATCCCGTTCAGAAGGGACCATATGTCTGTGAAATCCAAGAGATCCGTCGGGCTGGTCACTGAACCTAGTACCCATGGCCAAAGATAATACTCGTGCAGATTTCGTGGAAAATTGCATGAGTGAGAAAATGTACAACACACCCAAGGCCGGGACCACGGCGTCGAGGTTTCTGCACTTGCGCCAATATTAGCGTAGAGTTTTGCTTCATTAACAACAGATACCCGAGTACTCAACAGCATCTGCTTCGAGTTTGATCACCTGCAGGCTGCATGGACTCGGAGTCCTGCTTAGATACGGCATCTCTGATGATTCCTTGGTCCGAATATGTCAATAAAAAGCCAGGAAGAGGAAGAGGTTTGATGGCCAGGAAGAGCAAGACAGTAAGGTGCTCGATTGAACTCCGCTGCGCTGACGTGTGTAAGATGATCAGACTAGAATCTCAGGTTGAATGTGATGAAGTTTCGGGTCAGAAATGATGTTCTCTCGCTAATTTGATTGACCCGAATGCATGCATCGGAAAGGTTCTGCTCGTCCAGACGACGTCATCGATATGATCCGAATTTGGAGAAATTCATCCCCCCAAGGACGCGGAATCTCCCCCACCCAGGCTACCCTCCGGAAAACCTCCAGTGGATGTGCACTAGTGGTAAATGTCTTGCCAGACCATGGGAAAGCAGCCTGCTCCTCCCGACGATGCCAATATCCACGCATGTCCCAAACACGAAGGTGGTCCTTCCTGTAGACAGGTTCGTAGAGCAAGTTGTGGTCCCACGGCCTTCAAGATACTCCAGACTCCAAGTTTACACACCATCTTTCCTGTTCTGAACAATGGTTCTACACAGAAGGGCAAGTAACATAATGTCAAAAAGCTACAGGTACAACGCGAAACTCAACTGGTGAAATGCTCGACGGATTTACGAAGACTGTCCCTCTATGTGTTCATCAATTACTGTAAGGCGAGATGGTCCAGCCTCTGGCTGTGACTGGCTAGCCATTACTTTCATTTCAATTTCTTCGTACTGGACCCTAAAAGACTGGCATCAGCGAAATAATTTAATGAGCAAATAGGTGGATTATACCTGGGAGGAGACACAGCGACTCGATTGAGAATGTCTTCCTGCTCCTCTTCTTCGTCGTCCTCAGGATCGTCATCATATACTGGCCGTGGAACCTGCTTCTTCTCCTTTTTCTGGAACCAGCTCAGGCAGAATAAGAGAACAAACGGCCGATTTCCGTCGTCCACACCAACAGCGTCGCCCTAGCAAATGACGCAGTCAGATCTCACGAACTAACTGGAATAGCAGAAAACGAACATAGGTAGCTTGTCCGAGAGGAACGTCGACGACTTTTGCAGGTTTTCGTTTCCGTTCGCGTGCCTTTTGCTTCCCCTTGAAGGGAGTTGATGGAGGGCTTTCTGCATGAAGGCGATTGGACGGTAAGGGTAACGTAGCAGGAAACTACAGTACGAGTGTTGAGTCAACAGCAAACGAAGCAAGAAACAAAGACATACATCTAGAGGACCGCGAGACTGGGAATTATTCCGAACAGGAGGAATCGCGTTCATGCGAGAAGAGAAGGGAAGAAGTTTGCGGAGGCGAAGGAAAATGGGTTGCTGTGGGTCTATTGTGGGCGGAGATTCCTGCACCACAGGTATGACAGGTATTGATGGTCTGCGGCGCATGGCAGGATGACGACGAGCTGCATCAGACTGCAACAATAGCGATGGATGAGTGGTGCAATGAGTTTAAAAAAAACGAGATGCGCACATTTAGGATATCATTGAGGGTTCGTGCCCTGGTCTGTAAGGGAATATCAGCAAACGGACAATAGATGTTTACGGGGAATGCTTACCCCGGCCAAAGCAAGGACGTCGGATGGAGTGTTACATATATAGATCTTGTAGGAGTCACTGTGAGTGTATGTTGTGTAAGCTAATTGGCGCGAGTCGGGTGAGAGGACAAGGGTAAGGGGATCCTGAACGTCGAAGGAAGCGAGGAGTTGGCGGGACTGGTAAGCCCAGAGCTTGATGGTGTTGTCTTCAGCAGCACTGGCAAGGAGAGTGCCGTCAAATGAAAGTGCTAGACCTGTGATAAGTTGGGTGTGCCCTTCGAATGGAGTTCCGACAGTCTTTAGCGTCGACGCGTTGAACTCGTATATTGTTGTGGGGTTGTCTTCTGTGAAGCTGAATGCGGCTATGATGTTTTTGTCTTTGTTTGTCCAGAATACTGGTGTATATGTGAATGGTGGTCCACCGCCATATTTCCCTACTCTATCCGATTTCTGTGTTTGGATATCCCAGACCTCAAGGCACATTCCCGTATCTGACTTTATAGCGAGCTTCTTTGAATCCGTCGAGAATCCAACAGCGCCCACATAATCAACACTCTTGAATGGACCAGCCACCAGTTTGCCGGTGTCCAAGCTCCATATCCGCGCTGCCCAATCTTCTGACCCGCTCGCCAGCCATGTACTGTTTGCAGAGATATCAATGCAACTGATCCCCGCTAAGCGACCTTCGAATGTTAATGTTTTCACGATCCCTGTCTCAACATCATAGACTTTTAGCTCCGAAGTTGAACGATCGACATTTCCACTGGCAGTGATAACCCATCGACTATCCCTTGATACCGCCACTGCACATATCTCCCCCTCGCAAACACTCCGTACTTCCTTAATCTCCTTACCCGCCTTCAGATCCCATCGCCGAGCGGTCTTGTCCCAAGATCCGCTGATCATTCGCTGGCCGTCCGGAAAATAAGATATGGATTGAACCCTCTTTACGTGACCCTTCAAAGTCGTTGCCGGTTTCAGAATCGATTTCGTGACGGCTGCCTTTGTTGACGTGGAAGCCATGCCTGCGTCTCCGGAGTGAAACTGTTAAGTGGGGATAAAGTGTTCTTTGGACGTGTCTAAAGGACTTGTGGTGAGCTCTCGTGGGCTGTGGGCCCGATATTGGTCGTTTTGAATGTTACCGAGAGGCAATTGATGATAGAGGGAAGAATTCTACAACGTGAACACAGGTGTCGTCCTTGTAAAGACCCGCCGTTTCTCAAATATCCTTGCTTTTGACTCACAGCCTCTCACAGCCATGACCGAGGTTCCTGTGCTAGAGCGTTAATCTCGTTTCAATTTCCCACCTGCCAGCGTTGCTGTTTGCTTGTGAGCAGCGTATCCGGATGGCCCCTTTCAAATGGTGAATATGCTGTAACATTGAACCATTCTGCAGTTTCGCTTTTTGGACGCCAGCAGACGCGTTATTAACATTGTACGGAGACCACACGGTGACTACCTTTCCATCATGATAGTCTCATCCATTCTCGAACACATGCTCATACAAGGCTTTCTCACGTCCCTGCAGACATGTGAGTATTTCGGCATGGACAATTTTTGCCTTTGAGTTCGACTTCAATATTTTATTCTGTAAATATTTCTGATGGCTATGCGGCGAAGTCCAAAAATTCAGTGTCCATACGCCACAATTCCAAAGGTCAAGAGCAACGCGAGAATCATCGTGTAGGTGTCGTCACCTCGACTGCATCAGCCTCAATTGTTTATCGTGACGTCGTTCTGGGCTTCTAACTTGACTGCGAAAACATGTGGATGAGTTGTTGATCTGATAACGTAGCCCCTTGAGTCTGCCAGAGATGGGTAAACACAGTGAGAAGTGGTTTACCGTGATATTTCTCCTGCCAGTCTGACTTCTGACATCCTACAGTCAACCTAGAGTTACTTGAGGAAGGGTCAGCATCTTGTAGCATGCGTATCGCTAGCAACAGGTAGAATCAACCTACCAGCGTCAGCGTATGCGACCACCCGAATTGGGCTACTTGATAACAATAAATGAGTGTCCATTTGGTCTGGTCAATGCAAAGCGAGAGAAGGAACTACCGAATAAGATCCCCTGACAGGTAGGTCTGCCAAGGAGGTGAAGATAGAGGACTACGTGTCCGCGTCATAAACCGTGGCCTGTACATCGCTGGCGAGTTGAGTTGGGTTTCCTGTGTACCAAGTGTGAGTAAGCCATCCAATTCACCAGTATCAGAACGGCAGCCTGAGGCATGCGTGTACAACCACCTAGATACAACCAATGTGCACCTCGATCACAGTTTAAGGTATGGGCGACTGCCCGGATAAATTTTATTTGAGTACAGAGTCAAATAAAATGTGATCTGGCACGTAGCACATACTTGTGAATTGTTCTCATCAGCTGCAGCGTCGGCAGGTTACCAAAGACGTTTGAGGTGCAGTAGTGAATTACAACACTACTGGAATGGCTCTCAAAGTTCCAAAACGCAAACGAGGTGCTCAGAGATAGTGAGAGTGGCTAGTAGGAAAATTGACGCGATGGATCTTGCGCAAGTTACTCTCAGGTATATCTTCGTGTATCCTTAATCCACCCGTATAGCATATGGTGAAGTGCTGGAGCAGTGCCGTTCTGTACTAGATGGACGTGAACAGCGCTCGGAGAACTTCAGTGACGACACCAAACTACTCACTAGAGCCCGGCTCATTCCACTCAAAACTGATCCCTCGACACACAATCACAACTGCACATCTCCACGTCGCGGTCGTATCATCTTCGGCATTATACACAAACTGTCTTGTACCCGATGTCATGTAGCGTTTCCTGCCTGGACTTTCCAGAAGTAGACTTGCCCATGTACATCTGTGACGACTTCAATATAGCTGATACAAATTGCTTGCAGAGAACCACGGCGAAGAATGAGATACACTAACGGCCACGAAAAGAGAACGTACAAGCTTCAATATGTGGTGATTGATCTTCATGACGGAGTCTCTGACCATCGCACTAGAGTCTGGCATTCGCAGAAGCGGCAGAAAGTCGAACCGATCCTTGCGAGTAATGGGCAGGGTATCACAGAACGGGGTGTCCCACTGGACCAAATCGACGTCAGTGCAGAGTACGATGACGTCCAACATAATTCGTGAAAGGGATTGTGTAGAATGAGGCCATTTCGTTCTTGACCAGATCAACATCCTGCAGGGGATAAGATGAGCACACGTGAGAGGATGATAATTCGAATCATTCATGTTCGTGCTGTGATGGGATTTGGCAAATGCGCCGAGCATCGCAGATAACATAGAAATAATCAGTCGTGGAGGATACAGTAGTGGATTAGTGTACATAAAGTTAACTGCTACCATGAGCACCGCTACGGCTGCTACTAGCATTTGTCGTGCCAGCCGGGTGGGGTTCAACACGCTGCAAGTGCCATCAAGGAGGCATCCTCAGACTGCCGTGCGACCAGCACGAACAGTAGCACAGGAACGCCTTGCACCAATGCACGTCTGGGAGCGAATCAACGTCAGATGAGTCGATATCCTGCGGCACCCCAGCCTGCTGTCCAGGCGGATGTCGGGTGTCGTGTTCTTTCCTGTATTCTGGTAGTTTGGCAGCAAGCAGTCGCTATGGGGCACAAATCAGCGAAGAGGTGATGACAGGTAAGAAGATGCAGGTTACAGTGAACTTCCGCCCTGGTGCGACTTCAACGACTGGTGGCCCATGGCTGTGTCTTGGCATGAGGAAAGAAAGGTGCTGTCGTAGGAAATGTGAGACTGGAGCGTTCGAGGGGGGAGGCGGAGAATCTATTTCGAACTAGATACACAGTGAGTTATGCATCACAAGCTGACTGAAATTGAACACTGACACGCTCAAACCGAGTTGCGGCCTGCCCCGAGAGAGATGATGGTAGGGGTAATGTAGCAGAGACCTGCGGCGTCGTCGTCGAGTCAAATGTGAAAGAACCAAGATAAATGACCTACATCTAGGGGATTACGAGATTGAACAGGGCGCACTGCATTCGTGCGAGAAGAGAAGGGAAGAAAATTGCGGAGGTGATGGAAAATGGGTTTCTGCGGGTCAATTGTAGGCGGAGATCTCTGCACCATAGGTATGACAGGTATTGGTGGTCTGCGGTGCATGGCAGGAGGACGACGAGTTGCATCAGACTACCATGACGAAATAAGTGGTGTAATGAGAAAAAGAAATGAGATGCGCACATTTAGCAGATCATTGAGGATTTGTGCACTTGTCTGTAAGGGAATGTTAGCATGCAACCAGCAGATGTTTGGGGGGAATGCGTACACCGGCCTCAGCAAGGACTTCGGGTGGAGTGTTGCAAATGTAGATATTGGAATCATCTTTGGTGGATGACGTGTAAGCAAATTGGCACGAGTCGGGTGAGAGGACAAGAATATCAGGATGTCGAACATCAAAGGAAGCGAGGAGTTGGCGGGACTCGAAGGCCCAGAGTTTGATGGTGTCGTCGGATGAAGCGCTGGCAAGGAGGGTGCAGTCAAATGAAAGTGCTAGACCGCTAATGATGTGAGTCTGTCCTTCGAAGGGAGTTCCGACAGTCTCCAGCGTCGACGCGTCAAACTCGTAGATTGTCCTGGCATAGTCGATTGTGAAGTTGAATGCGGCTAAGATGTTTTTGTTTTTGTTTGTCCAGAAAATTGGCGTAGATGTCATTAATAGTGGTCCTTTGATCGCTCTCCCTATGCTCACATCCAATTTCTGTGTTTCGACATCCCAAACCTCAAGGCACTGACCGAAATATGACTTGATTGCGAGCTTCTTCAAATCCGTTGAGAATCGAACTGCGCCCACCCAACCAGCGCTCTTGAATGGACCGGCAACAAATTTGCCTGTGTCCAAGTTCCATATCCGCGCTGTTGAATCCTCGGACCCGCTCGCCAGCAGTGTGCAGTCCGCAGAGATATCAATGCATTGGATAATAGCTGAGTGGCCTTCAAATGTTTTCACAATCTTCGTCTCAACCTCACAGGCTTTCAGCTCCGCACCAGCGGCACCTCTACCACCAGTGACAACCCATCGACCATCCCTTGATACCGCAACTGCCTCTACATCCTCCTCGCAAATGCCTTGCTCTTCCTCAATCTCCTTACCCGCCTTCAGATCCCATTGCCGAGCAGTCCTGTCCCAAGATCTGCTGATCATTCGCTGGCCGTCCGGAAAATAAGATATGGATTGGGCCCTGTTTACGTGACCCTTTAAAGTCATTGCCGGTTTCAGAATCGATTTCGTGACGGCTGCCTTTGTTGACGTGGAAGCCATGCCTGCGTCTCCGGAGTGAAACTGTTAAGCGGGGGCAAGGTGTTCTTTGGATGTGGTTGAAGGACTTGTGGTGGGCTCTCCTCGTGTGCTGTGGGCCTGATGTTGGTCGTTTTGAATGTTACCAAGAGGCAAGCAATGATAGAGAGGGAAGGATTCTAAAATGTGAGCACAGATGTCGTCTTTGCAAGATCCTCTATTTCTCAAATATCCTTGCTTTTGACTCGGCCTCTCACAGCCATGACCGAGGTTCCTGTGCTAAAGCGTCAATCTCGAGTCTATTTCCTACCCGCCAGTGTTGCTGGCCCAAAATGTTTGATATGCTGTAGTATTACTCATTGCAGTTTCGCTTTGGACGCGAGCGGACCCATGATCAACACGATGACGATGAAACTCTCAGAGCTATTCAGTGATACGACACCATTTATTCTGGCACCCCGTCTTATCATCAGCATTTGGGACTCGCATGTCAAGGACGACTGTGTGTATGTCAGTACGCCGTTCGCAGATAATGTATGTTGGACAGACTCGAGCAGTACGAGATGGTCTCTAACGTCCCGTTAACTTGGTGTGCTGGTGCGTCTTGCGAGAGCGTACAATGCAGGCACAGTTGAGAAAGCAGGTGGGTTAAATGAAGATCGTCGGATGCCTTCCGCGCCTATATGCACAGAAATCCTACTTTATTGTATGCGTTGACTGCAATGATGCATGATGCATTAAAGCATGATCCGGGCGTGATCCATTCGCGTCTATCCATTCTTGATTTCCATGTCTTGTAGCTCATACGTGCGTGCCTCTTATCGGCTATCTCACATATTTATAACTCTACTTTCACCACCTAATTCTATTTCTGATACCTCCTGACCATCCCTTGAACAGAGTTTTTACAGTTGTCTCCGCGCATGTATTTACGCTTGCTCTGGCTCAGATTCCGTCTCCTAGCGTTCCGCCATCTTGTACTTGGAGCGGTTTTAGGTTCAATTTCACCGGATTGGTAGTAAGGGTGGCCTGCAGCTTATAATTAATCCTAAACCCAAAGCGCGACGTCACGACTTATTTCTCACTCGAACAACTCGATACAGCACAGATGATCACGATTCACCGCCGACAACGTTCCTTTCATGAGCTAGATAATCGTCTTGGCTCATTGCAGGTGGACCAACGTTGATGAAGTGTAGGCACGAAATCCATGACCCTGTCAAGACCCTTTCGGCGGTAAGATAGGACCGATAGGTAGTACTGTTCTGACTATTACCCTGGTTCAAAGACCAAGTTTTGTACGTTCCCGCGATTAATATCAGATAAAGGTCTTTGCTGATCTTTCCGTTGTCCTCAGCCTGATTTCTGCTTCCTCAAAGGGTACTTTGCCATTATCAAGAGAGTCGAACCTTGGTCCATGTGGTTGCACATTTAGGACGCCCGCATAGCAATCTTGATCCAACTTATTGCGACCTCATTCTACGTTCTTCAGGTTATCAAAGGCGCTCTTACTACATGCGGAACGAGGTAGGAACACGTTGGCTATGACAGCATAACGTACGAGGAATGAGGAACCTAGCCAAAATGTAACAGCCACTCTCGTCAGTCGTCAATTTCGGAGTGATATCTATTCATTCATATCTAACTATCGAGACCAGCAATTCGTGATGCCGATAGAAAGTCGGTACCATGCCATACAACCACCACAGCCCTCAAGACACAAGAAAAAATTCTACGAATTATAAGTATCGTGTATCAGACATTAACTCAGCCTATCAACCTCTTCAGATCCCCCATTCGATCTGCAGTCTCATGTCAGAACAAGAAGCCATCGCTAGTCTCCGCTGGAATAATAATGTATCCGGTTCGTCAGTTCCCCATAACCGATGTGTGAACGAATCATCCTGCTGAACATCGGTTTCAGCGTCGATCATTACCCTAATATCCTACGAGTACCGTTAGTAGCCTTCGTGATCCTTGTACTGCCGCTGACCGAAAGATTATCTAGTTCTTCTGTTGGACAAAGAGGTAATCAAGGTCTTCTCTTCTGTCGGTCGAGTACTTACTATAACCGGCCCAGGTTAATTATGTCTGGGTCGGTGTCCAACCTCAAATCTGCACAATGATATCAGCCAAGAGATTGACTGAATTTCTAGAAACGACCTTGGTCATTAATGTCATGCCTGTACCTCGTTGTGAGTTCCGACCTATCTAGGCGCTTATGGCTTATGGATTTAATCATATTTATTTGCTACTTTAGGTTCGATACTTTGGTCTTTTCCTTGCATTGTACGTCATTGTGTCTCCTTGACACAGCACTTATGCATGTTGACGCTCACCCTAGGCTGTGCGGCTTCTGTATGTAACGCTGTGCCTACCCGAGCTATGATAAACTGACTAGCGCCAGGGGGAGGACTGCTGTACATCCCTGAATCAGTGAGTGTACCGATGCTTTCCATTTAGAGAGTTTGCGGCTGATACACGTTCTAGCCGTACGTCCCAACTAGTTCGTCTCAGAGCCAAGTCTTGACGGTCGTTGACCATTTTTCTTTTATAGCTGCAAGTAAATCGTTTCAACCTGAAACGCCTTCGCTCATCATTCCGTTGGATTAGGTTACGGTCTTGTCGTTCTAATCGAATGGGGATTTTCAGTGTATTTTGTCTTTGCGGAAGGTATGATATATACATTATTGCATCTCGCTATGCGTTCCAATTTTGATTCCGCAGCCATTCTCATTTGGCGCCTTTATGCCATATGCAACCAGTCCAAGCTCCTGCTTTATGTTCTGGTGGGATTGTTCTTGCCCATTGTTGCCCTCTCGATCGGCACAGACATCTATCTATACAGTCGACGCAGCGTGTTCTCAGGTGAGTTTTTACCCAGATCGAGTTGGCTGCAAGCCTGGGCTGACCCCGCCCCATTGCATAGTGATAGAAATCATAACTCCGGACGCCAAGTACTGCACCCTTTCCTTCAACATTGGGCCTATGCCCGCCATCTATACTTCCATCCCCATCGTGTGCTATGATATCTTACTGGTTGTTCTTGCGGCTGCCATCCTCGTGAGGCACCTAAAGGAACAGAGGGATTTCCAAATGAGGGCTAATACCTATATGGTCTTGATCGTCCGGTATCATATCCTGTACTTTGCCCTGTAAGTTCCCCTTCCTCTAGTGTGTTTTGAAGGGACCCATCGATGCTTGCTAGGAACTTAACAAACCAGATATTGCTGGTGGTATTATGGGCTCGTATTCCGGTATGGTACTTGCCGGGGATTGTGCAGGGGTCAGCTAACATGTACGTTCGTAGACCCCGGCGATGAGTCTCTCGGAGCTCTTCAACGATACTGCGCCATTTATTCTTGCGCCCCGTCTCATCATCAGTATTTGGGATACGCATGCCCAGGAAGACTGCGTACATATCAGTACGACGTTCGAGGATTGTGCATGTTGGACTTCGCCGCTGAGGTTCGAGCAGCACGAGATGGACTCCGTGATCGCTTAATTCTGGCGAGATGGTTCCTCAGCATGAAGAAAGAAGTTATCGGGGTAGAGTGAGGCGGCCGAGTTTATGAATGAATAACTTACAATATTTTTCGGCACCTGATACTAATACTTTAATCTGTTGAAACCGTAATACAGACCGAATCATGTAACATTAGTAGAGTGTTTGAGGAAATTATACAGTTCCCCAAAATTGATAAACGGGACACTTCATGTGTCATTCTAGCGTGCTGGTTCCTCAGCATGAAAAAAGAAGTGATCTGGGTCACCGTAGAGAGACAATTTGTTGAAATTGCATTGTAGACCGAATTATAACATCAGTAAAGAGTTGACCGGTAACCCGCTCAGTAACTTGACGAACACCAACAACTCGAGCGTCCGTCCATCGTGTGTGAGTGATGGTATGCTATCGGCTTGTTTGCGCAATACCTACAACAAAGCAAGGGGTACGTTGACGAGTCTGAGATGCACCAACCGAAAATACACAGATATAAAGCAAGGTACGATCGCTACATATTGAAAGCATCAAATATAACAGCCTTCTATGCTGGGGGTGGCGGTGGAGGAGGTGCAGAGTCGCTTGGTGCGGGCGCGGCTGTTTGCCCAGCGTATGTTTGGTAATACTGTGCTTGTTGACTCGCAGCCCACTCCTTAAACTGCGGTGAGTTGACATCGTAGCCATATTGTGCCCTACCGTCATGTCAGGACATATGAGAGAGAATATTCGAAGAAAGATTACCAATATGCCGCATATGCATCTTGACCCTCTGGCCCTGGGGCGCCGGTTGGTCCACCTGGATATGGTGGGGGTGCACTACCATCTGGAGGCGGGGGAGGCTGCTCTCCAGGTGGTGGCGGTGGCGGCGCGTTTTCAGGTGCGGGTGGTGGGGCACCACCGTACCCACCCTAGGAACCAATGTTGGCTGCAAAGCATTATGTGTAAGTGGACTGGACGTACCATCGGGTACTGTGCAAATTGCATTTGTGCTTGGTGTAGCTCCATTTGTTGCTGCATCATTGCTGACTGGGCTTTGGCATGCTCAGATCGTACAACTTCGAGTAAGTCCTCTGTGAGCACTTTAGCGCGAGCTACTTGATTTTCATCTGGTCCGCTGCTCAAGGGTTAGTCATACGAGCAGTCAAAAACATGAAACCTCACGTAATGTGTATGTGCATGGGCTCATCTGATTCCCGTCCAGTTTCTTGTTCTACGAAGCCTGAACCTTGACCCTTTATCTGGACACGTGTACTTGTTTCTTGTTGGATATATTTCACGAACATTCCCTGTACAAGCGCTAGTTCGTAAATGCTCAATACAATGGAAATAGACATACCTGTGGCCCAACAACTTTGGCACGAACATTGAAATTGCGAATAGTCTCAAGGGCCACGGGCAATTTCTCTTCCGGCCATTTGCGCTGGGAGAAGAGTAAGCCAATGGTGAAACATCGGAACAATTGCACAACCTTTTCGCGCAATCGGTCCTTCTTGTCTTCTACTAGTGGACCAAGGTCAATTGCTATTAGCTCGTTGACCTTGTCAATTGCTCTCTGCAACATTTCCTTGTTTGAAGCCGAAAGATGAAGGTATAGTGGAGGGTCCTTCTCCGTTGCCTTTGATCTATCCGGGTACCACACACCCTTGGTACTAACCGATGCGCCCGTATCCTCGTGTATCTATTTGAGAGATTAGAAAACAGCTGAACATAATACAACCACTATTCAAAACACATACCTCGGTCTGTGTAGAACCTTTTGTCAACATATACCGGTTCCGGACGTCATTGATATCGATATCATGGGTAAAGTCTCCATCATGCGGGTCCTTCTGTCCAATCTGTATGCTCCCGGCAATGCCTCCACCAGCACTGAACTGAGCAGCAATTTTGGCGGCAATGGCAGCAGCAGCAGCTGCAGCCTCAGAAGCTGTCTTCCCCTCATCGGTTTTTGGCGCCTTTACAGGATGGTCTGGTTCACTTGGTGTTGTTTCGGGGGCAGCCTGGTCCCATTTGCGTTTTGACGACATTGCAAGACGCTGAACGGGGCTTACTGTGAATGTGGAGGGGGGAAAGAAATGTGACCGAACACACACGTCACGTCCGCGTGACACATCAATTTCGATCTCCGCGGCGGCTCCTTCCCGATCGGGTGACATTCTCCTGGTGCTTGCAACGAGGTGGGGAAGACGTAAAGGACACAAATGTCCTCCAACAAACGCCAACGCACGCTTTCGGGGTCGCGATTATCGCTCCCATCTCAATCTCAATCTTCATCGCTGTCGCCAGAAATCGAACCCATGTATAAGTCTAGTCGCACCGCACAGGAGGCAACGGGGGATCGCCATTTGCTCTGCACACTGCCCCCGACGTGTAATCCGCCGCATAACCGCCCGACACCGATTGCAAACTCGAGAGATCTAGAGGCGCATTATGGAAAATACCACGCGCAAGTTTGTGAGCAGAAGGGGTGTGGGTACGTATTTCCCGATGCGAGGTTGCTGGAGCTTGTGAGTGGACTACGTATGAGTGGGGTCTGTGGGTGCGCTGACATCGATTATCGATGATTGATAGCATCAAACTGAGTGCCATGATCCACTTGCTGCTGTGCGGAAAGATAGAGGGGATAAAATCGTGCGCTATACTTTACTGCAGCGTCTTACATGCTCTCACCTCCTCGACTGTCTCACAGTTTGCTTGTCATCTTGTATCGTGTCCACGTTTATTCCAGACACCCAAAGCACGTCGATTACATCTTATTCAAGCACACTCATACCCCAAAGAGTACTTTTTCGCTGTGACAAACAAAGGTGTGGGTGGTCTACTTAAGCGCTGGGGAGATGGTGCCAGCATGATCAGAGGAACCTGGAAGCCCAGGGATAATAAAAACGAGGGGAAAGACTCGGAAGATGACGAAATGGTCGTAGATGAGGAAGAGGAAGATGAAGATAGCGATGAAGGCGAAGATGAAGAGTCGAGCAGCGGTGACGAACAAAACGGAGAAGCGACACCAAGAATACGTCACCATCAAGAGCTCGAGGAAATACCTACTGCACGAGGCGCTGTCTCACCACCACGGCGAGGAAATGGCGCGGTGCAGACCGCAGCTGACCATGACGTAGACAAACTGGCAAACTCGATGAACTCTCTTCAGTTGGTCCCACCATCTATACGGTTCGGGAGAGGCGGGAAGAATGGGGGATTTGTTCATCCAGAGATGCACAATCCACAGGTCAGCAAATTTAATCCTCACGCCTTCGGTCCAAGAGGCGGTAGAGGTAGAGCGAGGATAGCAACCGCGGTTCATCCCCGTGCTGGATCACATAATGCACAGATTGGTGCGCCTCACTCTTCTACAGAGGTTGACGTACAGCCTGGGAGAGGTGGTGCATCCCCTCGCGGAAAAGGGGGCATGATCAGTATCAGGGGAGGCTTCAGAGGACGTGGGCGCGGGTCATAGAGGGAAGTGATGGAGATTAGGCGGGATGATAGGAGCAGATATCATGGAACAGATTTCTGATGAAAATAACGTGCACGTGTATACCAAGCTCAATGTACATCACCTCTTTTGTTGTATCGTTCGTAACTTGCATTCACAGAACTATAAGGATGGGACTGCCTCCGTTGATGGCAATCATTTTCTGTCACTGCGCGTGAGCGAGTCAGCGGAGGCCAGCAAGTGTGGAAAACTGGTAGCTATGGAAAGTCGCAAACGTTTGCGTCAGGAAGCGAGAATAACGAAAAAAAGTATAACAGAGCGACGTGCATTTCTTGCCTCTCTAATTGTCTCCCAGTCGCTAGTCGACAAGAGACCCAAAACGAAGTATAGCTTGCTGGCTATGCATTGCCTAGTTGGGCAAGTTGTTGTATTGGCAGAGACCCCGATTGCCCGGGTCAGCGAACATGAAAAACCTCGTTGTTGTACTGCGGGACCGACAAGGGTTGGGCGTGGGCCGCATGGCTTTGGCTCAAGTACACATTTGCATTGACCATATCCAGGAGCAACAAATGCAGTTGTGAAGTGAAGCTTGGAGGACAATGAGGGGCGGAAATAGCCGGTGTGAACAGAGTTTATGGGGTCCGAAAAGACAATCAAGAGATTTCTTGTTGTGGGTCCTAGTTTGTACAACGATTTGCCATGTTTTATAGCCACTATTGTCCAGCTGGTGACTCCAGCTTCGTGGCTACAGCCTTTTGTCTAGGCAATCCCTCAAAAGCAGACGCCTGAAGTCATCAACCCCATAGTACCGTTGAGCCAGTCTCGCGTCTGCTAAGTATCATCCATCATCCAGCTCTTGCAACTCTTTAATTCAACACTCTCAACTGTATCCTATCTGGCATAGACCATTTGCTTTGTGTTCGCACTATCCCTAATTTTTTTGTCTGCGTTTATTCAAGAGACTGCAACGTCCCCTGATCGTCTGTCCTTCCACGCCACTTGTGAGTGCCTTGTCTCTATTCTTGACCAACACATCAATTAATGTGCGTCCTACGCAGAATACACGGATACTTCCGCTCATTTACCAATTCATTGTCAACTGCACACTCCTTCCATGTCTACTATCGCATTCCAGGCTGTGCCACAGGATATCACTATTAAAACAGATCCTCCGCCGAAATACGCCTTCCTTGCTTATCCCCCTCCCCCTAAAAAGCGTCCTACACAGCCCCTGCCTTCCCCACCTTCGTACGCGAAGGTTGTTATTCCTCAAGTTTCCCCACTCGCCCGCCGCCGCTCGAATACCTTTTCCACAATCGCCGCTTGGGCGGCCCACGTCCAGCCGGGATCCCCTGCATCTATTTCTCCGCGCTCCCCCCGTCGCCGTCCTTCCATCGGCCGCGGTCGCAGAACGTCCATTACGTCCATTCGTGTCTCACCGGGCTCCTTCTTAAACGTTTTAGACACCCCAACCACCGCCCATCGCAGCGCCGCAACTCCCTCGATCCAAAATTTTAAAGCAGACCTCACATCCGTCGGCTACACTTCTGTCTTTTTGCAGGTCCCTAAGACTCCTGTCACTGCGGCGCTGCCTATCGTGGTGGGGCCTCACACTGCAGCGACCGGGAATCAATTTCCATTTCCCGTACCACCCGTACCTGCATCACCAACGCGCAAGCCTCGCGGGCTTACCCGCTTCCGCTCCTTGTCCGTGCTCAAGTCCCGCGGCAGATCAAAGTCCGCCGCACCCTCATCTCCCACCAAGATGAAGGCCAAGGCAGCAGCGTCATCTGCTGCTGTAGTTAAGCGCAAGAAGGCGAAATACGCTGCTCTGCGCCCTGCACCTCTTGCCAACGAGCTTGCGCTCATGCAGTTTGTTGATGGCGGCAGTATGGAATCCAACATCAAGCGGGTCATGGAGGCTCAGGCCAAAGCCGGTGCTACCGGTGTTGGAGACGTCTACCGTGATGGTGAAGGCGGCGTTTGGTGGGATCAGGAAGAGGAATGGGAGTACGCCCATCTTCTCGCCGGTGGGGAGGACGGTGCCGCTCACGGCATGGGTGACCTTCAGTGGATTACCTTTGGTGGAGACAAGTCGTCCCCCGCTAACCCTGTCGTTGACGAAGAGCGTCGCGGCAGCGTTTCAACCCAAGACTCCGACTTGGATCCACGTTACATTGTCCAGCCCACTGACCATCTTGACACGGATGATCTCGCTGTATTCGGAAGCGCTCTTGCTCCCCTCACCACTCGCAAGCCAGCGATGTCTGTCCTAGCACTCCCCTCCCGCCCTCGGCGTGCTGCTAAGCACCTCCGCAAACCCGACTTCCTTGTGAACGTTGCGTTCACCAGGGGTTCCGGATCTCCCAAGAACCCCATGTTCACAATGTCGGCGTGTGCAAATGGTGTCGCTAAGCCCAAGGGGAAGGCGCGCAGGCGTCCTACGCCACTGACGCTGAGCCCTCTCAGCCCCGCACTCAAGCGGCCGTCAAACTCTCCTGTGGATGCTGAGCGCATCCGCAAGGACTTCCTTGAGTCTTCGTTCGAGCCTGTTGTTCCTGCTACCCCTGTTACGCCAACCATGTCCAGGGACAATCGTGGCAAACTCATCATGCGCACACTCAACCTCACCAACTCCAGCTCACTCAGTCTTCCCTCCAAAAAGACTCTCGCGAAGAAGTCGTCGAGGCTCAACATGATGGGCCTATTCAAGTCCTCCAAAAGGGAGGATGCGAAGGGCGCAGAGGACTATTAAGTAAATTTCTTCGGTTTCTCTGTTCATTCTACATCAATTCGAACGCTTGGTTAAACACTCATCTTGTTGTATCTTGCTGTGCTGTTTTTGATTAATGTTGTAGCACTAGTGGTTATATGGTTAGACTTGTGGAAGAATCTTGATAGTCGATCTTGCTTTGCGCCTTGCTGTCTTGCATATGTATAAATATCTTACCTGTACGCACGTAATTCTAGTATCTGTTTCCGATCTTCTTGGTTGTCTGGCTTGAGACCACAACTGACCCTGGCAGATTTGCATTGGTCTGATGAGCTGGTACGTATAATTGAATCGCCACAGCCGATGAAACTGCGAGTTCATCGTATATATAGGTACTTGGAGCACATGTCCCATGGAATCATCTACTGGGTATCGCGGAGCTCGAGGGCAACCTTTAATAATATTAATATTTAGCCTTTGAGTCTAAACCGAAAAAATAGCTGGCAGAAGAATGTACACTAGATCTTTAAGTTTGAATCCGGGATCGCTTTTGAGGTTTAAGTCCAAATATGGGAAATAAGTCAAGAACGAGAAACCGCAAAAGGGCCTATACGCGTAAACTCCTTTCGACCTGAATTCATTATTCCCCAAAGCTTCGTACATATCTCAACGATAGCAACCAGTGATGGCTAACGATAAGGAAACACTACTCAGCATGGGCTTCGACCCAGCCCGCGTCGACTGTTCGTATTCTCTTGTCTCACCGGTCCGCCTTTCCTTGGCTGATTGAAGCGCCACCGTGGACGCGTTTATGATACGTAGGGGCACTGCGAGCAACTAGTAATCGCGGTCTGCAGCCTGCTATGGACCATATCCTGGAGAACGAAGGGAAACCTATCCCAGATCCGAGCGCTGCTGCTCCTACCAGCGCGGGACAACCTATGGACGTCGACATTGACGACGACGACGAAGATGAAGATGCCCTGCGGCGCTTAGTAGAAACCAAGGCTGGTGCGGGTGCCACATCGAGCGCTGCGGAGGTGGCAGATGCCAAGGTACGCTCATTCCAATCGCGTCTCAAAGTCGAAGCCTCCATCTCCATCACACTCACCGGTACTTAGAGTATCAAATGCACAGAATGCGGCAAGGTATTTAAAAACACGGCGCTGGCTAATTACCATGCCGAGAAGAGTGGACATGATCAATTCGAGGAGTCTACGGAAGAGGTTTGTGCCCCCCGTAGCGCGTGCTGATGTGCCGTACCTCTCACCTCAGATAACCATCAGATAAAACCCCTTACGGAGGAAGAGAAGCAGCAGAAGTTGAATGAGCTCCGAGACAAAATAGCTGCAAAGCGCGGCGTAAAGGCTCAACAAGAAGCCGTAGAAGCACGTGCGAATGAAGCTATTCGTCGCAAGTCTGGCAAGGTGTGTTTTGTTTAGTCCCCAAGTGGCGTTTGCGTGTTTCAGAGGTTAATTTCAAACAAGGATGTTAATAAACTCAAAGATGAGATGCTGGCTAAGGAGCTTGTGAAAGAAGCTGAGCTGAAGCGTAGAGGTAATCGCTTGGAACAAGGATTCCATGCATATTAATCCGATCTAACCACGCGTTGTAGAGAAGCTTGAGGATGCAAAGGCAAAGGCCGCGGTAAAGGCACAGATTGAGGCAGATAAGAAGGCCCGTGCTGAGAAGGCTGCGAGGGAGAAAGCTTTACGTGACGGCCAGCCAATCGTTGACGCACCAGCCAGTGGGTCAACGACTCCAGTCGCGACAGCGTCCTCGTCCAGCGGCACGAGTGGGAGGGACTTCAAAGACACTCGTCTCCAAATCCGTATGGCAACTGGAGGAACACCCTACACGACCACCCTGCCAAGTGACGCAAGTATGTCCCATCACGTCCCCATAAATGACTGTCTTGTCAATTGACATGCCTTTGCAAGCGTTACGTGAAGTCGCCGAATTTGTGGCTGCCCAGACGCTGTCCGTCGACGTGGAAACAGTCAACTTCGCCCAACATTTCCCCAGGTCAGTCGGTCTTTTGTTTCTGCGACGCCATACCCAACATCGAGGATTTATGATTTTTCCAACAGGAAAACTTTCTCTCGTGATCAGTTTAGCAAAACACTGAGAGAGCTTGGTTTGACGCCTTCAGCGGTACGTACTTCTACGACACATGGCATTATGACATGTCATATATTGGCTTTACAGGTCCTCATTGCGTCCTAAGGCGGTATATCGGCTGTGACATCGAATGACTGTGATATATTCGGAATGGAGTCCAAAAAGAAATGAACCACGCAGTTGTACACCACCGCAATGAATTTACCTTTGTATATCATGGTCAAGGGGTATAAAGTGACAGATGAGAAAAAGAAATGGTGAAGCATGCTAAATGATCTATGTAAACGTGAGTGTGCAGAAGAATGCCCATGTCAAGAGGACGGTAATCATAATAAAACCAAACGAAGAAATCATGTTAAGAATATTCGAAAAGCGTGATCGAACCGTTCACATCACCGACCGCAATTCTCCCAGACTCTTCATCGACAGCTACCTTGCACCACAGGTCATCGTCTCGTACGCGAAATATCATGGAAGCGTGCGAGCCGTGTGGGCGATTCAAGGATTCTTCCGTAGTCATCATGTGTCCCGCAAGCCGCTGTCCGCAGTCGCTAGGCCCCATCCAGTCTTCAGTGTGGCTATCAAGCCAGATAGCAGTACCATATCGTCCAAGTGCAACGGACGACGGAGCAAACAAACGCACAGGAGAGCCTATCGTCTTCATTGGGGTGGGCTGCGCCAGGTACGGAAGGTTGTAGAGAGAAGTCTCCCGCCCTGGGACGTACGCGGGATTTGGGGTGATCACGAAATGATGCAAGACGTTCACCGGCCAGGGATAGATGCTTCCAAATCGAATGACAACGTTGATTGGCGAGGGGCGGTGCGAGCGCGCAGCGTGCCAGCTGACTTGCTCTGACATATTGACGGTGTCTGCGCGCCATTGGAAGCTGTGCTGTGCGAGTGGGTACGAAATCGGTGCTCCTGGTGTCGCGATGATGTTGGGCCTGGGAACAGTCGAGTAGAACTCGATAGTCTGTTGGCGTATGATTACCATGTAATCATCGCGGAGATGCATCGCTTGGCAGCGATCGTTCTGCCAAACCATAGAACTCAGCGACGTGCGGAATTACATGGAAAACAAAGCCAACCTGTAATAGTGAGGGATTCACCAACTGGATTTTTTCACGAGGCTGATCGTTGATATCCCATATGCTCACTTCTCCGCTGTCTCCTGGACGCCGGGTGACGAGTGTGTTCCCACTGAGTAGGTGGATCTCTCGGATGCCATCAATGGTGCTGAGCGGAACGAAAGCTGATTCGGGATCTTCCTCTTCGAAGTCGATGGTGAGTATCTCCGTTCTATGATAAATAATCAGCAAGAACGTTGAATCAGGTGTCACTATTTAAACTCACAGCGCTGACTGCATCACTATTATGGCTGGAGAAGAGGGATCATCGTTGATGACAATACCACCATAAGGCCCCTCCATGTGTGTCAGTTCTGCAACGCAGACGGGTTGCGGGATAGCAACGTTCCAGCACTGAATAACATATTTTCTGGGTTGCGCAGTCATCGTGACAGAAATCAGCCAGCGATTTCCTCTGCCAGGGAGAAACTCCATAAAAACAATGCGTGAATCGGGTTCGATGGGCTTGTAAAACTCAGCTTCCCTCTTCGCATCTGGATTAGGGTTAGTCCAGTTGCTGCGGAGAGCGAACGCATAGCAAGTGAGCTGTTCGAGTTCTAAGGCTGATAAACAGTCAAGTGATTTCCCGTCGAGGTGAGGCATAGGGAGGTTTTGCTCCTGTACATGAGTCCGCAGGAGGAGAGCCCAGAGACTGCGCAGACGCGTGATGGCGTAAAAACTTTTACTGGTCTAGAAAATTAGAAATGAGATTGGAAAATCCCACAAAAGAAATCAAGAGCGCAAACCTGCCGCAGTGCCAGGATGCTTTGGACAGGAAGATGCTGAAGTACATCAAGAAGTATGTCGAGAGGGATAGGAAGGGATGACGAGCCATCCCATGAGCCAATAACGATTTGATCCATGATACAGATGTTGGTTTACTGGGGGTCAAATGAGGGTTGGTGGTTTATGGTATTTAAGTAGACGATGCGGCGCAGGCGAGAGTAAGCAACTAGAGATGCGGTTTCAGTCCGATCGAATTCAAATGAACAAATTAAGTTCGGGTCTGTCACAGAGCTGCAACGTGTAGGCCCTATAGAAGGGTTTAGTGGGAGATGTAAACGTGGCAAACGTACAAGTGCAAGACATGAGGGTGATACTTATACGATGAACAAGCGACGTTGTTGGCGGTGGTGGTAATTAACACCGATTGCCTGGAATGAAGAGGTACTTATGCTGGAATAGAGTCAGCTTCGCGAATCATGATCACAAAGAAACCCACGATGTTTTCTCACTTTTTCTTGAGCCATTTTCCGTGTGCCTCGCCCTTTCTAAGTACGTCCGTGAGAGACAAAAGCAGGAAGAATGAATAGTGTCCTTCGCAACGGAGATGGAGAAATGCATTTCTACTAGTGAACTCACAGCGCGAAAAAATCGGACAATCTGAGTATGCCGTAGTAGCCTTCATTCATAATGTTCGAAGCCTGATTTTGACCCTGCATCCAATGTAATATTGCGTCACTGAAGAGCAAAGCCACCGGTAAAGCGAACTTGTGTATGCAAGCCTGCAAGGTGAGCCTCAAGGAGCGAAATTCACGGCTTTGAATTTCACCAAAGATTTATACAAAAAACATATCGATTTATTGTTTGTCAGAAATTGCCTTTTTTGCTTGTCATGTTCCAGCTACAGGCTATACAGCAACGAGACACGGTGATCCCTACTGACGCGGTATCTCTGTACAGGAAATGCTGTATGGAAAGCGATGGCAATCCGTGAGTACAAAGTTTTCCTGTTCAAACGTTGAATATGAAACTCTGATTAGATTAGATGTCTTCCATCCGGTTCGCACTTAATTTGACCTCGGGTCCCATCGACATACGGCAGCATCAAGGGCCAGCGGTTATAATTGGGGTTTGAACCGTTTGGTCATGCGCCATGTGCCTAACCCTGTGTTCGACCGCCTCAACGCCTACTATTATAACACTTACCGACTTTGCAACATACTTACCCTAGATAATTTCAAAGCCCTCCGGTGCCATCATCCTGCGCGCACCCTGCTCATATGGATCTGGTCCCATCATTGACAGATATTGAATCTCCCCGTCGTCCTTCGCTTGTCCGCGACCGTCCTTCTCGGCCTCCATTGCCAAACGGGCCACGCTTGCGCTCACGCACAAAAAATTCCGTCGATATGAACAGTCCACTCGGAAGCTCCACCGATGGAGGCTCTCCCTCCGGGTTGACTTCGCCTGTCTTCACCTCTCCCTTCCTCCGTCCAAACTCTCCTCCATGCCTGCTGGACGAGAGCCAATCATTTTCCCTCGATGCCTCGCTCCCGCAATGCGCACCACAAATGAGCGCTTCTTTACATATACGTGCGACAACGGACATTGGTGTCCAAGTTTCACACAATTTTACCTCCTACCCTTCTTCTCCCTCATTATCCCCGTCAAGGACACCTCCAGCTCAAAAACCAAAAGCTACGCTCAAGTCAAAGCCATCGGTAGCCACATTTCTTGCTCCTCCTCCTCTTGCGCCCCCGCCTACAATATCATTTGAATCCACGCAGATTCCATGGAAGGGCCTTCCCTACGAGGCCGCTCAATGGACGTTCACCTCACCCGAACTACAGGAGATAGTCTCACGTGCTATCAGGTTAAGCGCAAAAGAGTCCTTCATACGCCTCCTATCCCTCCAGGCGCTCGACACAGACATGGTGAAAGAAGCAGAGCGTCTCGAAGAAGAGCGCCTAGCAGCGCAGGTCAAATGGAGATTCGAAATGAACAGGCGAACCATGCTGATGCAGGCGCTCAACTCCTGTGCCGGTGTCCTCGCCAACTCGGGAGAAGGCGATAAAGATAATGTTTTGGGAGGCTTGATATCTCAAGTTTCAACTTCTATCGCTTCGTGCGACTCTATCCTTGCATCCATCTTGCACATGTCAGACCAACAGGCGCAAATCTCGGTGGTTCAGCACCGACATTGGGCTTCAGCTCTCGGGATTGCACTCCGCAAGCTGAACAAGGCATTCGAGCGTCAGGGAGAGGAGATGAAACGCGCGCTAATACGTATCCAGACGCTCGAGGATGAGCTCGAGGAGGCTTGGAGAGAAGCGGAGGGCATGGCCGCCGAGATTGATGAGATGGAGGAGAGCGAGGAGGAACTTGATGATATCGATGACAACCAAACACTTGGAGACATGACCATCAACACCGATATCGCACAGGTCATGGGTGTCACCGCTAAAGCTGTCTTATCCAAAGCTACTCTCATCACCCAAGTTAAGCACGTATCATCCGATGCCAAATCCGTCAAGTCTGTCAAATCCGCCAAATCCTCCCGCAGCAAACGATCCAAAGATGGCCCAAACCGGCTTTCACGCTTTTCTGCAGCAAAGACACGCTCACGCACCGCATCCAATGCCAGCCTCCGTTTGCCCAAGGGGCTGCGCACTCCCACAGCATCTAGTATGCCAGATGATCCGCCACCCATGCCTGCACTTCCGGACGCCTTACAAGGATGTTCGTTCCTTGATATGGACACCACCGGCGCAGAGTATTCCCGTCCACTGAGAAAACAGCTACCTAACCGTGCGAATTCTCATCATGTTCTCATCGCTCTCTAACTTCTGCATTTCAGGCGCTCCCGAACCAACAGTTTCCCTCCCTGAACCTCCCCATACAGCAGGCCTTCCTCGAACCGCCATTCCGTCCATTTGGATAGACGCCGACTCAGGCCCCGGTCTGCGACCGAGCGGCCTCGATCGCTCTCACTCCATGCAGATCTTCCCCTCACTTCGACAGGGCCGGCGAAGCGATCTCGTGATGAGCCTCTCGCGCTCCGATCCTGGAAACTCACCTGTAGAAAAGGCCGATCCTGTTTTGGGCGGCTTGGGGGCTATGGCTGTAGTGGATAAACCACTTCCTGCGGACAGACCTGTGCCTGTTATCGATCGGCCAGTATCTGCTGTGGATCGGCTAGTGTCTGGTGCGATGGACCGACCGCGTCCGAGTGTGGATAGGAGGAATTCTGGCTCACACAAGTTGATGCCGATGCTTGAAAGGTCGACTGGAATCCCTGCGACTCTTATCTCTGGTGGGAGGTATTACTCGCGGGGCTTACCCAGTTACCGGTCAACGGAAACTATCTCTGAGGGCGGGACCCCTCCACGGGCAGGAACGCCAAATATTGGTTAGGCCGGGACATAGTCCATGTCATCAGGCCATC
Source organism: Suillus clintonianus (assembly GCF_016758775.1). Classification (NCBI taxonomy): domain Eukaryota; kingdom Fungi; phylum Basidiomycota; class Agaricomycetes; order Boletales; family Suillaceae; genus Suillus; species Suillus clintonianus. Next base: position 33,974 of record NW_024539423.1, read on the forward strand.
TATGCATTGTTAGGCATGTAGAACCCTTCCTGCGAACGGACCAAGTTGACTAACTGAATCACTTCAATCAGATATCATTCACATTCCATTTATACGCACATATGTTCCTTCACATCTACGACCCATCGGAATTCGCATGCATAATCATACCTGCTGTATAACATCCTACTGACGTATAATCTTTTCTTGATATCTGTTACTACTGTTTGCACGCTCATGTACCTAACAACTCATCCAGTCCAGCGGACAATCATAACACTGAAACCAGAAGGATGTGTGAACTACCGCAATGATGAATCACGCGCCCTGCCCGAGATCAAGTGCACCTTTGTTCCCTATCAGAGTAAACCGCGCCCCTTCCTCTCCTGCTTTAGTGGCACCCACAGTGGGAGATAAGCCGGATGAACCCAGACTGCCCGCTTTCATAATAGCTTTGGCAAGAACGGCAACGTGAATCTCCGCATGAGACGTAAAATGCGACATGAGGCCAGTCACGTAGCTTGAATTGGGTCAAATCAACTTTGGGACAAAATCGAGAGGAGATAGCGTACCCAAGTACGGCCTCTGCGAGCCTTTTATCAGCACGTTCTGCTCCTTTGAAGACAGCCGGGCGGAAGACGATGGTGTCCGCATACCCAAGGCGTGCTATATCTAGTTCGGTGAGACCTTTTGATCTGAAGGAAAGAAAGTCAGAGGAGGGATTGAGGAAGAGCGGGCCATGGTGATGCTTGCGTACCTCATATACATGAATGAAGAGGAAGGATTAGCGGCCCCAGACTATATTCGCATCAATGGATATGGTGTGCAGCACATATTTGGTAATGAACCTACCGAAAGATACACGACACATTGTTTGTGTGTCGGATCATCTGTCTTTGCAGCTTTGCAGGCGTTTACCACATACCTGCGTCACAAAATACGTATGAGACGGAACCGAGTATGACAACAAATGAACTCACTCTCTGTCGATCTTCTCAAACATTTCTGCGCTCCCTGCCCGCGCACGAGTCGTTCCAAGGGTGACGAACACGACATCCCATCGTCCGTCCTTCAGCCCTGCTACTTCCAAGTTCTCAAAGTCGATTGTTTTCTGTTCGAGTTTGCCTCTGTTCTGTGGAAGGTCGGCTTCTGGTGTTACTCGTCTGCTATATTCGCCAACTTTAGACCATTCGTTGTGTGAGAGAAGCTCGCGGAGGAGGTGTTTTCCTGTTGCGCCTGTTGCGCCGAGAATGAGAGCTGTCGACATGGTGTGCACTGTCTCTGCGAGTCATTGACATGATGTAACTTAAAGTCTTCAACCCAGGTCTGCCGATACGTGCGTAGGGCGTCGGCATGTTGCCTCAGGGCCAGGTGAAATTGACGCGTGTCCTGCAGGAATATTAATATTGGTCATGGCAAGGTTGTGGCAAGGGGTGAAAGATCCCTTGCCATGCATAAGTATGGCAAATTCGAAGCTGCCCACATCACGTCTGTGGTTCGAATCTCCCCAGTGCCAAGCCTCTATTGAATAAACGGCATATTGGTTCCGGCGGCGGACCCAATATATGGCTGTGCTAACCGTATTATAATCGGGTTACAGTGCCTTGCATATAAAACTCACCTGTGACTCCCACGTGAGCACTGTAGTTATAGGTGATAATGCATGTGTGTTGCACCTGTAAGATCAGGCGGATATAATGAATCAGGGCCTCCTCCAATATCTCCTGGATAGCTAGGGACTTTATATAGCTGTAGGTACGCAGAGGGTTGTCAGTATTACTGTACTATTAATAGAATCATGTGATCCAGTTACCGTGCCCAACGTCGCATAGTGATGGAAATGTTCGAGCTCGTCGTGTCACACGACGAGCTCGAGTATCTCACTTCAAGGTGGTCGGATTAAGAGCGCGTTTTGACAAACAATTCACTAGTAATGATTGGGATACGTATATGAGTCATACAATGTAGACTAAGGCAATGCAATACTACTACTCATGCCTAGTACAACCGCAGCTCGGCTACGGCCCGCTCCGGCTTGGCGTTCATTGGTTTGCAAGTATTTTGGCTATCCAAGTGAGCCAGGCTACTTATGTATAGTTTGGTCTGGTTCATTAGCCGTTTGGAGTCCCGCGAACCAACTGTGAGCCAAAAATAATCAACAGCGGCTCGAGCTGGCTTGAGGCCAGCTCAAGCTGATTTATAAATACGAAATCACGTCTCTGTTGAAGTCTCATTCCCGGTGTCTTACTACTTGAGGGTCTTATATGTTTTTGTGTAAATGTAGTGACACCACAACTACACTTTGATAAGACAAGAGTTGCCAACTCCTCAAGTACACGGTCAACGGATTTTCTAGTTTTCTCGGTTGATAACGTGTCGTTCGTGGGAGGCTCGACTATACAGTCTGTCGTTGGTTCTTGGAATGGGGTTTGGTTTTGGATGGGATGATAGACCTAGATGATAGGCCTGATACGATGAACTGTGTAGAATAGATGGACTAGACTACGTTGACGAATAGTTTGTCCGAATGGTCCTTGGACAAATATACGAGTGGATGCGCTACACAACACTTGGCTGAAGTGTGTGGATCCTTTGATGAACAAGGGACCTTTGGTATGGAGCAAAAGTCCTTGGTGGTGTGGAATTGGGAAGCTGACTAAGCTTTTCCCAGACAGATCCTTGCTGACGTAATCAGAGCAAGAATTTCTCCTGAAGAGTTCTTTGTCCAAACAGCTCTTGGACAAAAGATATGGGTTGTGTGGGATGCTGACTAAGCTTTTCCCAGACAAATCCTTGCTGACTTAATCAAAGCAAGGAAACAGCAGTTCTAGACCAACAAAGGACTAGAAAAGAAGGTTAGGGTGACTAAATGCCCCTAACAACAGTAAAGATAGCACAAGACTAAGATTATATCAAATCTTAGTGTAGTAAGGCTGTCAGTTTCAGCCTGCACTTCAGATGATAGATGTGAAGTGGGAAATCTCCAATATGGGGAGTGTCTCATTTCTCCTCAGAGAATTGAGCCTCCTTATATACATTTGGTGTGGGAAATATCCCAGGAACTGTATAGTACCAAGAAAATAGAAAGAGACACAAATCTGAGAAGAAATAAGGTAGTTGTAGCATAAAATGCAGAATTGAAGTGGAAAGAACACCAAAGGAGGAAAATGACTCATTCTGACTCATTTGACAGCAAATGACATCACTGTGGAGCAGTGTGGAGCATTTGTGGAGCAAAGTGGAGCTGAATGATATCATTGTGGAGCTATGACATCAAATGACATCATTGTGGAGTTATGACATCGAGTGACATCGTCCAAGATCAAATGACTCAATTCTGGAGTCACATGACTTCTCCTAGGGTTAATTACATGTTATGTAAGCTCAGATTGTGGCTGAAGCTCACATAACGTGCACAAATAAAAAGGAACAAGAGAAAACAGAAGCAAGAAAGTCAACAAAGATAAATGTAAACAGAAGTAAACGAAATGCGAGCTTTCTGCCACTTTTTACTTCTCTTGCCTCAACATAGAGTAATTAGTCTAAAGCGAAAGCTTTTTGGACTAGTATACCCTTATCCTATTGAATGTCAATGTATGATCTTCGTTTCATGCATGACATCCGCGGGGCAGTGAGATTACAACTGTCCCCAGTTGTCTTCTTCGTCATGAACAATCAGTGATCTGGTTGTTCATTTCTTGGCGCATGCCAGCGATGCTCAAAATGTGCAATGCGCATGGCAGTCTCCAAAATTGTTAAACAGTGGAAGAAGTAATAGCATAACGGGCATAGCAGTTGGACTTCATCTTGAAAATCATGATCCCAGTAGTACAACATCTGGCGGAAATGGCCATGTACATCACGATTAGGGTCCTCGTGTAGATGCATTTGCTCGCATTCATCTAGCAGAGTTTCAAAAGTCTCTGTGATAAACATGCGAGTCAAATGAACTGCTATGTAGTCAACGTTATTCATTATGCTATTGAAGAGGTGTGTGGTTTTGATGGTGGTCTTTGTTATCGCCAAGGAGGTTATTGAATTGGGATGGGTGGGATGGGCTATCTGTGCAGATTGCAATAGAAGTGCAATGCCAATGCACAGATATTACAGTGAAGGAATACGTCGTCTTCACGGTCTTCAGTGATATGCAGATTCCAATATGATAGTGTGACGGTGACAGGTGTGACAATGACAAGATATTGGTTTGGCAGGACAAGTCAAGACCAGAGTGGCGCTTCATGATTGATGGTCCCATTGACGACATCATAATATTTTGGCACATTGATCTTTTGAGCGAACCATTGCCCCAGAAGTCGAGCACATCCCGATAGGTGACTACATGGAAAGTTCATGTCCCTAATAGCACCATGGGCTATATTCTGGGGATACTTCATGAACATTACATGCCCCTAATAGCAATCCTGGCTATATTCTTGGGCGTACATGTTCCTAGTCTGATGTGGGATACATCATGCTCTGCGTCCTTCTGCGTATCGGACAAATGATCCAAAAGAAAAAGGCCTATTGTCTCTGTGTTTTCGCCAGCTTGAACTTGCTGCATATTGATAATGATAGAGTGGTCAATTGTCAGACTGATTCGTCTGTCGTCCTTCGTCACTTGAGGGAATCGATTCTTCGTCATCACTGGAACTTTCTTCTATGCCTGATAATTGTGCTTCGTCTCCCTCTAATGCATCGGCAAGTGAGGGTAGGATAGATGAATTGCGTGTGATGTAGGGAATTAATCGGAAGGCAGCTATTCCTCTTCGCGATAAATTTCCATTCATCTCCCTAAGCACGTATGATCCTCCTTTTGTTTGTCGGTCGACAACAAAGGGTCCCAGATAACGAGGTTTGGTCTTGCGGTTAAGTTCTTTCTCAACCTGTGTGTTTCGAACAAGAACCAAATCTCCTGGTTTAAAAGCATTGCGTTGCAAACGTAGGTGATACTTCTCTTCAAATTGAAGCTTTGACTTGAAGCGAGCTTTCTTGAGTGTCTGAGCTGCTTTTTCCAAGTCTTCTGGACGGCGTTCAATTTGGCGTATCCTCAACGCAAGAAAATCAGCCGGATCCATATTGGTATGGAAGCCTTCCACCATAAAAGTTGCCTCCATGAGGTCGAAGGGCAAGACAGGGTGGACTCCATGTACCAAGTAGAATGGTGATAATCCGGTAACACGACTGGAAGTGATATTTTCTGCAAATAGTGCAGCTTTCACTTTGTCTGGCCAGTGTGAAACGTGCTTTCCACAGCTCTTCACAATGGCTTCCCTAATATTGAAATGTCCACGCTCTACAACTCCATTCGCTTGGGAATTGTAAGGGGAAATTTGAATCTGGGGGATATTGACTCGCTTGAGGAGTTGCTCAAATGCTCCTCTGACTTCTGGTCCATTGTCTGTAACGACTTGGCCAATGGCACCATAGCGGCAATATAGGTCTTCCCAGAAAAAGTTGGCCATGACTTTGGCCGTTGCTCTTCGTAGGGCTCTTCCTTCTACAAAGCGTGATAGATCGTCCCTGGCAACAACAAGATTTTTGTAGCCTGCAGCTGAAGGCATCTTCATAATATCCACATAAATCTTGACGAAGATTGTTGCAGGGGTGGAAACGGTAACCGGAATGTGCATCTTCCGTACACTACGGATTTGGCAGTCATGGCAAGATTGCACATGATGCTTAACATCCGTGTACAAGTGAGGCCAATAGAAGCGATATCGAATGGTCTCAAATGTTGCTTGTACTCCTTTATGTCCTAGCTCTTCATGTGCGTTGAGCAGGATAGACACTCTCTTATCACTGTCAAATATGACAAGCAAAGGCGGACGGCCAGGCAAGCGTTTGAACATCTGGTCGCCTTGGACAAAGAATTGTGTTGCCCGATTGACAAACTTTTTACGCTTTGCTGTCTTTTCGAAATGAGGTGCTTCAAGCGTAGTCAAGAACTTGAATATGTCACGAAGGGACTTTTCTTGACTAGCTGAACCGGTGAGCACAGATGGAAGTGATGTCGATGGATAAGAGGGTTGTGTTTGACATAGGAAGTGTGGTCGATAGCGTTCTTGAGACATGCCACTGTACAAGGCAATGTCATCCAACCAGGAATCTTCATCTGGTTGTTCTTCTTCGTCTTCTGCTAGAGGTCGTCTTGATAATGCATCAGGACCTTTGAACCTCGTAGCAGGTACATGAATGAGGGTGAAATCGAATAGCAATATTCCTTGGATCCAGCGATTGATAGTAGCATTTGGCTGGAGGTCCGGTTCATTAAGCATTCCCTTGATGTACTTTGCGTCGACTTCGACATGCAGAGTTTGTACACCAATAATATGAAGTCGGAAATGCCTAAGAGCACGAAATAATCCATAGAGCTCTAGCTTTGGTTGGGAATATCTGGATTCTACATCTCCCATTGGAAGTGAACCATAGCGTGCGGGTCTTCGCTTTCCATTGTTATCAATTTGAGAGAGTATGATTCCAACCGCGATAAAGCTAGAGTCCACTGAGAGAATGACAGGGTTGGGTGATGTGTAGTCGATACTGCGCATGGCTGGGGCTGATGAAACTCTCTGTTTGAGAATTGTGAAAGCTTCATCTTGTTTGTCTCCCCAAATAAATGGTGTGTCTTTCTTCCATAGACACGTGATGGATTTCGCTAGTTCTGAAAATCCTAGGATCCATATGCGAACAGTACCACACAGTCCCATAAATCCTCTGGCTTCCTTGACAGTGGTAGGAATAGGCCATTTCAAAATCTTGGAGACTTTGTCTGTGTCTGGTAGTCTCCCTTCAGGTGTGCACCGTTGTCCAACAATAAGGACTTCTGGTAGACACAGCTGGATTTTGGTAGCAGCAAAGGTAGCACCAACATCTTTGATACGGTGCATTACCCTGTGGACATTTTCTGCATGCTCCCAAATAAATCTCCGAATACCAGGGTTTTCTTTTAAAACCTCTGGTTTGCCATCATCGTCCAGATAGACTGATTTAGGTCCTTTGACCGGTAAGTCATCTATGAACACATTGGCCACATGGGGAATTTCATCCTGCAGGACAAAGCTAGTGCATTTTTGAAACTCTGCAGGTGCATTCGTATATCCCATAGGCAAAGCCGTTAAACGTAGCAATCCCAATGGTGTTAGGAAAGCTGTCAAGTCTCTGCTATCTGAGTGCATTTTTCGTGCATCAAATCCCCAGAACAGGTCAAAGACTGTGTAACACTGGCATCCCGCAAAAGACTCGACAAAGTCATCTACGATGGGGATTAATCCAGCATCACGGATGGATATTTTGTTTAGGGGTTGAAGGTCATGGACGAGTCTGAGCTTTCCATTTTTCTTGAGTACACAGAACCAGCGCGAGCGATATGCAGATTGGCTTGGTTCGTATACTCCTGCTCTGATCTTTGTTTTTAATAGCTCGATGACCTTTTCCCTAATACCAGGTGGGATTGGAATATTCTTACATTCCCATGGAACATGGGGAATGGTAGGAATAATATATGGGGTGAAGTATGATTCCTTTAGCGTGCCTCGATCCGTTTCTTCAAAGGCAAGTGTATCTTGGTTTAGATCCATGATGTGCTCGAATAGCTTGACTTCCTGTGGCAGCAGGAATCCCTTGGAGTTGATATTTAGGCTATCCAAATTCTTTTGTGAAAGCCTTCCATTAGGGATGAGATCGGGTGGATTTCGAGTCAAGGGTGTCATGGATGCTAAAGGATCATGAGGAAAATGACGCAAAACGCGGGCATCCTGTGGGAATGTTCCCGAGACAGGTTTAATCTTTTGTCCACACGTTTGTACATGGTCATCACAGGTTCGTAACTTGGATCATTAGACTCGAAGCCGTACATTCAATTAAGAAGTCGGATTCTTCAATCTCGAAATTGTCCAAATCATCATAGTTTTCGGAGGGCATCATTGCCTGTCCTAGACTATCATAGTATCTTGTATGGTTTGACTTTCGAGCACGTCACCAGGGTACACAAGCAAAGGAGATTCATTGAAATTGTCTAGTGTTTCACTAGTACAAATTCCTAGAACAAGTCCTTTCAGTACTTGGGCCCTGACGTAAGTCGAAACCGATACAAATACATTTTGAAACAGAAATAAACATACATGGCTAGCAGACAACAGAGAATTCGCAAACACGAACACAAATACATGGCTAGCAGACAACAGAAGATTCGCAAACACGAACACAAATACATGGCAAGCAAACACATGCAAAGAAAATAAAGAAAAACAAGATTTTGACTGTTTTTTCGATGTTTTTGGATTTTTTATGAAGTTAGCACGACAAAAATTTTCCGCATCCAGATACGACTCTGGATGCGCAAATAGGGGTGTCCATGTGCTGTTTTTTGACTCTTTTATGAAGTTAGTGCACACAAAACTCTTTTGGCTAGTCAATGATGTCAGTGCACATGCATCATGACTAGTGCGAGGATTTACCTCGTCTTTAAGCAATTGTAGAAGAGGTGACCAGAGTGTGGTTCACCATCTTCGTCCTCTCGATCTTCATCAGCATAGAAATGATAGAATGTTTTGTTGGCTGATGGAGATGAACGAAAAGGACTACATGCCATCATTACCAAACGGATCCGACGTACTCCGAGCAAACGGTCACGAGCATGAGCAAATGTAACAATCTCGTCTTCATTTTGTGAATCGAGAAGCCCGTGTTGCACAAGGGAGTAGACAATGTCTCGGTCGGGGAATGGTAAGACGAGGATGGATGCGATAATGTCCGCAAGTCGAAGTTCACCGTGGAATTCGCAAACGGCACATAAAGCATTGAGGAGCTCGGTCTCGTCTCCATTGAAGAATGGATTAACCAAATTATGGTTATGGTGATAGAACGAGTCGTCAACATGGGTTCCAAAGACTCCTTCCTTGTCGCAGTTCAATACAAAGGGTTCTCGTCTGGCTTCTTCGTACATCCGTGGGGTAGGCAGTCTTCGAGCAGTGCAAGTATTCCTTTGGCTTTGGCACGATGCTCGATAAGTTCTTCGGCTCGTTCAGTCCAGTCACGCGATGCGCGTGGTTCAGGTGATGCAACACTCAGATACTCCCCATCGGCTCCAGGAAACAATCGTTGAGCTACCGTGTCTTGGTCCCAATCACGCACACAAATCGCTATGTTCATCAGCGTAGGTAGACAGCGCCAACGTAACATCACGAAGTAAGGGTGTGTGAGTGTCGGAGAGTGTTGGTAGGTCTGTGGTAAGATAGTCCTCCATAATCTGCTCATTTGTTGGAGCAGGTAATGTGATAGTTGAAGGATCGATTGTAGAAGTTTCCGAAGGAATGGGAGTAGGAGATGGATGAGAGAGCAGGACAGGACACACTGCATCTGTCCAGACATCTGTAGACATAGAGCGTGAAGCATCGGGACTGAATTCCAATACAGGGATTGGAGATGAAGGACGTGGCTCGAATAGCGAGCGAATGATGGAGTCGCCGGACTCAAGGACATGCGCAGTAGTGATCAACAATCCTGGTTCAAAGATGCGAGGGCTAGCATCTGAATGTTGACCAAAGATGGACGTGTTGTCAACAGCATCGTCAACAGTCATGAACTCGTCCAGCGCGGATTCAAAGTTTGAAGTTGCACTGGGAGTAAGCGGTGGTGTAACGAGTGCGGTCATGTCATTGAGTGGCTCGGTCATGGCTTCATCCAGGGAAGACACAACATCGATTGGTATTCATCATAGGCGTTGGAAGAAATAGTAGTAGTGTATAACTACCATCTCCCAAGCCAGAGTAGGCATGAAGATCAACGCCATGCTCTCCAGACATGTTTACCTCAAAGGCTGGGTCTGAAGCAGCGCAGAGATCATCATTGTTCCCGACAGTGGTACCCTGGTCGTCGTTGACACTGGGTTCTTCAGAAGACTCGTCTCCTGGATACACAAGATCCGGGAGATTGTAGAGACGCGCATTATATGCTAGAGCGTCATTGAGTACACGAGTGAGATCTTCTGCTGCGCTGAATGAATGGAACGAGACATACCATCCAACACGTTAAGATTTCCATCCCTCTCCTTTACAGTAGGAGTAGTGCTAACAGCAGGATCAGTGCAAGGCGTAGATGGCGCGTTTGCAGACAAGAGATCCTCTGGCTCAGGGAGGTAGGAGTATGTGTTGGAGGCGTCTGCCTGGATTGGACCAATGAATGGAGTAGACGTGTTAGATACATTAACATCGTCTACTGGAATTGAGTTGCCATAAGAGTAGGTGTTGGGAGTGTTGCAAGGCGTTGGAGTCGCAAATGATGTAGATGTCCCGCATCCAGATACAACACTGGATGCGCAAGAGAGTTCCCGAGATGGCAAAAATTCTCCGCATCTAGATACAGCACTGGATGCGCCAGAAAGTGCCTCTGACGACAAATTTTTCCGCATCTAGATACAGCTCTGGATGCGCCAGAAAGTGCCTCTGACGATGAAATTTTTCCGCATCTAGATACGGCTCTGGATGCGCCAGAAGGTGCCTGCGATGACGAAAACTTGCCGCATCCAGACACAGCACTGGATGCGCAAGTGGTGGTACAGATGTGCTGGTTGGCAGGGTGCCTTGCAACGTATGATGCTCCCAAGGTGTGTGCAAGTTGAGTGGCATACTCAGTAGCATATGATACGTGA